>NC_082718.1:57759962-58033395 GCF_030144855.1 Hypanus sabinus | reverse complement strand
CTTAGCCTCCAATATATTTATCCTGTTTGTTTCTCTATACACCTCCCTCTTCTCTCCCTTAACCCAATCACTGGGAAACACACGCACGCACAATTCGCGAGGAATCTCCTATGCTGACAAGTAGCCGGTACGGAACACCCATTCTGTCTGCCTTTATCTCTCCCCCTCTCTCCCTCTCTGGTTACACATTAGTGTTTTTAGAAATCTGTTTTTATTATTTTTGTTGCTGTTGCTAGACTCGATCTTCCTGTCTCGTTCCCTAACACTCCCCTCCTCCACCTCATCTCATCTCCTCCCCTCCCAGAGAGTGGATCTCAGAGTGCCCGCGATCTCGGATTCTGAGCAATCGCCGGTCGGGGAGCTAAATCGCCGTTTTCCGCCTGATAATTTCAGCTTTAACCGGAAGCACCACAGAGGTTAGCACTCTGCTTGTGTAGTATTCTTGCGGATTGTTTGGCCCATGTCTTCTCTTTTAAAAAAAAGAATTAAAATGTGTTTTTAAGGGTATTGCAGAATGCGGGTTTACAATTTCACGTGGATTTCTGCGCTCAGTGTTTGTGAGGTGTTTGAGTAGTTCCGCGCGTGGACATCTTTGAAATCGCTAATAATAATGGAAATAGTTTGTAAGGATTTTCGAGCGGGCATTTTAATACGCTTGATCCCGCTTGTTGGAGCTCTTATTTGTAAAGGTGTGTGTGTGTGTGTGTTTTAAAAGTTGCTTGAAAAAAGCTTCACACAAAAAAACTATTTGCCTCATTGCTGCTTTTGTTTGTGGATATAATAGGGCCGCAATGAATGAATTCAGGAGTAACAATGGAGCTGAAATGGACACAAAGCAGCAGAGAAATGAAGTATTTAGAAAGAGAATTATCATATAGTGTCGAGAACGTAATGAAAGGTCATAGTCTAGTTTCACACAAGAGTTTATTATGCTAGAGCTGTTTCATTTATTCTCTCTCTCCCAACTCTTCAGACTTTTAATGTTCCCTGTGAAGTCTTTTGTCTCATTCTTTAATCTTTCCTCTCTTCGAGACTTTAAAAAGACTTTACGCGCCGTTTAAAAAAGTCTTTCTTCCGCTTGTAGTGTAAACTGAAAACGTACACGACGTAGGGATGGGAAAGGGCGCTCTCTTTTAGATAAACGCGAAAAGTGCGATCAGAATTCCTGCGGTGTAGCTACTTGCTTAGGTGAGACTTTCGCTTTGTGGTACAAAAACGTCAAAAGGCAGAGAGGAAAGTGATAGAGGGGAGGTTCCTCCTTATCTCTCTTGGCGTGGATGTTTAAACTCTTGCTCACTGAAACAAGCCGTTTAAAATAGCAAACGCCACTCTGTGCGATGTCTTGCGACTCGAAACTTTACTGGTAGCGCCAACGTTTGAGCTGTCCCTTTGATCAGAAGATGGAGATGCATTTGATGCACAGATGGGATTTTTTTCTCTGTCTCTGATTAAGAAGTTAACTGGTGCGTTAATTGCCGTTTAACTCTCCGCGATCTCACCTTTCTGCAGACTGCGAGGAATGTTGGTGGCTTTTGCTTTGGACATTTCCAACAGTCAGCCTCTGCCTGATAGGCATCTATCTGTCTGATCTTTCTCCGCATGCTTTCACTTTTAAGATCTTGCCTTTATTATGTAAAAAAGGCAATTAGAGTTGTATCTGTTTGTTTAAAACAAAATGTCTGTTAATTAGCGTGATCAAACCCCCCCCCCTTGTAGTCCTGTGCTGATGGCTTTGTATCGACTTTACACGGCGCTTATTGTAATTTGATGCCAATTGCGTTTGCAACCGGCTCGCTCGTTAGAGAAACAAGCTGTGCTTTTTATTACTAAAGTTTTCAGGGTTAGATCCTTGTCTTTCTTTCTTCCGCCCCCTCTACCATTACTGATTTCAGAAGCTCTCTCTCCCCCAACCCCCCCCCCCTCTCTCTCTCTCTCCCTCCCTCTCTCTCCCTCTCCCTCTCTCTCCCTCCCTCTCCCTCTCTCCCTCCCTCCCTCCCTCTCTCTCTCTCCCTCTCTCTCCCTCCCTCTCCCTCTCTCCCTCCCTCCCTCCCTCTCTCTCTCTCCCTCCCTCTCTCTCCCTCTCCCTCTCTCTCCCTCCCTCTCTCTCTCTCCCTCTCCCTCTCCCTCTCCCTCCCTCTCTCTCCCTCCCTCCCTCTCCCTCTCCCTCTCTCTCTCTCTCCCTCCCTCTCTCTCTCTCCCCCTCTCCCTCTCCCTCTCTCTCTCTCCCTCTCCCTCTCTCCCTCTCTCTCTCCCTCCCTCCCTCTCTCTCTCTCCCCCTCTCCCTCTCCCTCTCCCTCCCTCTCCCTCTCTCCCTCCCTCCCTCCCTCTCCCTCTCTCTCTCTCTCTCCCTCCCTCCCTCTCTCTCCCTCCCTCCCTCTCTCCCCCTCTCCCTCTCCCTCTCCCTCTCTCTCTCCCTCTCCCTCTCTCTCTCCCTCTCCCTCTCTCCCTCCCTCTCCCTCTCTCTCTCCCCCTCCCCCTCTCCCTCTCCCTCCCTCTCTCTCTCCCTCTCCCTCTCTCCCTCCCTCTCCCTCTCCCTCTCCCTCTCCCTCTCTCTCGTCCAGTCAACTCGAGTTTATTGTCATGTGCACATGAAAGACGCAACGATAATAAATGTAGATATTTTCGACACACCCCCCCCCCCAACTGGGGGGAGTACTGTGGAGGTTTAAGGCGAAAAGAAGGAGTTTTTAAGGATGAGTTTCTGTACCCACAGGTTGTTAAGTAGGACGTCATGGTGGAATCAAATACAATCAATACCTTTAATGTATAAGACATTTTGACAGACACTTAAATAGACAAGGCAAAGAAGGATATGTTTATAATGCGGGAAAATGGGATTGTGTACAGCTGCAAAAAAGGTCAGCATGGACGTGATAGGCTGAATAGCCTGTTTCTGTGCTGCCTGTGAACATGGCTCAAAACTCCTGCATACGTGAGAGCCTTTCAGTACTCTGCCTATATTACATAAGTCAGACTGGTGATGGCGTACTAAAAGGGAACCTTAAGGAAAGTTTAACCTAACTCCATTCTGTCAGATAGAAACCAGTGGCCTGAAGTGCACTCCTGTTGTCTGCCTTCTTACCAGAATATGTCATGTGCCTAAGACATACTATATAATCAGATCTTCCATCAGAATTGGCTCCTGCATCCCCAGATCCCTTTGTTCTACTGCTCTCCTCAGTGCCCTACTACTCACTTTGCCCTCCCAAAGTGCAACACCTCACACTTGTCAGTATTAAAATCCACCTACTATTTTCAGCCCATTTTCTACCTGGTCTAGCTGTGTTGCAGACTTTGATAACCTTCCTCACTGCCTTAATGTCATTTGCAAAATTGCTGATCTAGTTTACCACATTACCATCCAGATCATTAATGTAGATACCAAACACGGACAGACCCCAGCACACCGATCCCTGTGGCACTCCATTAGTCACAGGCCTCCAGTCAGAGAGGCAACCATCTACTACCACTCTCTAGCTTCTCCCACAAAGCCAATGCTGAATTCAATTTACTATTTCATCCTAAATGCCACATGAGAATACCAGGAGAAAATTTCGGAAACATGAATACTGTGTGATCACAACGGGGGTGGGTGAACACAATTTCCACTGACCTCCAAAGTGAAGGAAGAAAAAGGTCACTCATACAGTGCCTATTTCACACTTTAATGTTGAGATACTTCTGATGAAGCCTGGTCAATATTGTTCTGTGGGAAACATGGCTGTAAATATGCTCAGAGCACACTCCCACTCATACTAACAAAATAAATGACCAGATGGCAGATACAGTTTTGTCAGGCAAGGGTATCAGGATTCAAGATTCAAGATTGTGTAATGTCATTTCCTGTACGCAAGTGTAAAAGAGGACAAAATAATTATTACACTAGATCTGATGCAGCACAAAAAAACATAAAAGATAAAGAACACAACAGAAGGTAAAAAATACAATTAATATAAACACGTAAGTTAGATTATACACGTTGATTGATTGTATGTCCATAATGTGGCACTAGGCTGTGACGGGAAATAATAAACCAATGGTGGAGGTGTTGATCAACTTTTTGATCAACTGTTTTTGAATCCGGTGGTCCTGGTGTTGATGCTATGTAGCCTCGCCCTGATGGGAGTGGGACAATAAGCAGGGTAGATGGGACCCTGCGTGATGTTACTGACCCTTCTACCAGTGAGTAGGCTGGTGCCAGTAATGTGTTCGGCAGTTTTGACTACCTGTTGTAGAGCCTTCCTGCCTGCCACAGTGCAGTTTCCACCCCAAGCACAGATGCAGCTTGTTAGCACATTTGTAGGATGACCTGGGTATGAACATGCAAAGTCCAGCTCTCTTCGGCCTCCTCAGAAAGTGGAGGCATTGATGACCTTTCTTGACTGCGTAGGGTATGTTCTGGAACATGAGTGTTTGTGATCTGCACGCCCTACTTGCAGTTTCCACTGCTGTGTCGTTGATGTAAAGTGGGGTTCGAGTTCTCCTGAACATCTTCTCCTTTGTCTTGTTGACATTAAGGAAGAGGTCAGTGTTGGTGCATGGCCAAGTGGTTAAGGCATTCGTCTGGTGATCTGAAGGTTGCTAGTTCAAGCCTTGGCTGAGGCCGCTTGTGTGTCCTTGAGCAAGGCACCTAACCACACATTGCTCTGCGACGACACCAGTGCCAGCCATATAGATCCTAATGCCCTTCCCTTGGACAACATTGGTGGCGTGGTGAGGGGAACTGCCGGTCTTCCATAAAAAACTCTGCCCAGGCTTGCACCCTGGAGACTTTCCAAGGCACAAATCCATTGTCTATTGAGACTAACAGAGGCCTACATGTTTGCTTGGCACCAGGCCTCAAGCTCATCCGCCCCCTGTCTGTAGGCCATCTTATCATTGTTGGTAATGAGCCCCATCTGTTGTGTCATCGACAAACTGGATGACGTGATTGCTCGGTTGTTTGGCCATTCAGTTATGAGTGAGCAAAGTGCACAGCAATAGGCACAGCATACAGACCCAGGGCTTAGACTAAGATGGAGTTAAGATAGAAATCTACCGGGACCTGATACGATGAGATCAAAAAGCTAAGTGACCTGTTTCTGCTCCGATGGGCACTTGGATGGCACTGTGATGCAGCTGCAGGGGCTGCAATCTCACAGCTCCAGAGAACTGGTTCACACTGCTGGTGTGGAGTTGACACATTCTCTGTGCTACAGCGGAACCTTCCTTGCATGAACCAAAGAGGCCGTAGGTTAACTGTCCACTTTAACATCTCTGGTTAAAAGGCCAGTCAACTAGGGGAAGGGCGATGAGGAGACAATAGGTCACAGGACAACTTTGTAGGGAGTAGATTTGTTTGTAATTTGGCTTTAAATGTTGTCCTTCTATGTTGTAAGGAAAGATGAAAACATGCTAGCATTTAAAGCATGAATATGTCAAAAATACCAAGATCTCTGACCTTCCCTGAATGTTGCCATTAGATTCCTATGTCTAACTGGAGGGGCCTTCACTTGATAAGAGGACACCCTTGCCACTGTACTCCTGCACTATTGCAGTCTGGCTCTGAAGGGGAACGAACCACGGGTATTGATTTCTGCCTTGGATGTGGGGGTGCTGCCAATTAGCCACATTGAGAGTGACTATGACCTTTCATGTTGGGGGGCGAGTTCAAAGATATACTGGCATGTCTGTTTGTCATTAGGCACAGTAACAACATGTGGCCTGCATATACACCTCTGTTCTCAGCATGCCCCTTCAAGGGCAGTCAAATTTCAACTTCTCTGCACTTTCCGGCCTTCACCCATAACCATTCCTGAGATGCTCCGGACATGATGGACTCCAGATATGGATCCCAAACGTTGTAGCAAAATAATATTCAACGCAGGGTATCAAACCTGTCGCTGCTTGCTTGCCATGGTCACTTCTCGCTGCTGCCATCAGGAAGGAGAAGGAGGTACTGGAGTCTTAGGTCCCACACCACCAAGTTCAGGAACATTTATTACCCACCAGGCTCCTGAACTGGTGTGGATAACTTCACTCACCACAACTCTGAGCAAATTCCACTACAACTCACATTCTCAGTATTATTTATTTATTTATTTAGTGTTTTCACGATTTGGCTTCTTTTGCACATTGGTTGTTTGTCCATCTTTCTTTGTAACCTTAGATTGATTCTATTGTATTTCTTTGTTCTATTGTGAATGCCTGCAAGAAAATGAATCTCAGCATAGTATATTGTGGCATGGATTGATTATAAATTTGCTTTGAACTTTGGACTTTTAGGTGATGGTGTTCCAGTGGATGTTTCTTTTGTACTGTTGCCGTAGCAGAATCACAGCTATCTGTTCCATCTCTGATGTTAATGATAGCTTCTTCATGACCTGCCAGGGTTTAGTGTGTATACAGTATTAGCAACACTATACTGCTTCAGTTAAGAAATTCTTTTCAATTCAACATATAATGCTGTTTATGTAACAGCAGATACAGTGCTGTTATATATACGGTGACATTTACAAAATGCTGCTATCGCTTTTAACTCCAGTTTGACTCCATTCTAAAGTTAGATCATCTGTTCAGATCCTTGATTTCAGTTCCCCTTATCTATCACGCTTTTTCTCGTAAGAACAGGACTAGGCCATGTAACCCTTTGAGCTTGTTTCATCATTCAATTTGCTCATGGATGATCAGTATTTCAACTCCATTTACCCATATTTGATATAACTCCCCCACTAAAATAACAGATGACTCCATTAAAAATGTATCAAAAGCAATCCTGGGATAAAGTTCCCTCTGACTGTTATGTGTAGTGACATTGCATTCTTTCTGAAAGTATGCTGTAAACAGTGAGTAATATGCATGTTGCCTCTCCCTCTTTAAGACATAAACCATCATATATGTCCTGACTTCTCTATCTCTGTTTCCTATGAGTCAATGCTAGAAATTTTTAGTCAATTATTTCAACAGATGCTCTACGTTAGAAAATGACTGTGCAATTTGGAAGGTGCAAAAACATTACATATTTGGAGTTTGTTTTCATACACTTTACCTTTATGTTTTCCACTGCCCTGGTGTAAATTGAAATGGGATTATACCTTACACACATTGATTCTTGAAATGGCTCCCATCTGTCTCAGTTATACCATCAAGAGTGAAACATCTATGAGATTGGAGGCTTGTTAAAGTGTGGGCATGAAATATATGATTTTTTTAAGTTGCCCTGTTTGCACTCAGATGATCAATACTAACAGCAACTTCTTGCATTTATGAAGTAACATAGACAGAAAAAATTCCCGGTGCTTTGCAGAAGTATAACCAGACATTGAGCCAAGGAAGAATAAATTATTTAGTAGTCCAGAAAGCTTGAGTCAATGAGTTTGGTCTGAAAAAGCATCTTGAAGGTCAAGGGTGTTCCAGTCATGCCCTGAGGTACTTACAGGCTTGAAACCACTGTAGAGGAAAAGGAATGGACAGGAACCATATCAATAAGATTGAAAGAGTACTGAGAAAATTTACAAGGTTGGAGCCAGATTTTGAGAATTTGAGTTGGAGAGAAAGGGTGAATAGGCTAGGACTTTATTCTCTGGAGCACAAAAGAATGCGGGGAGATTTGATAGAGGTTTACAAAATTATGACGGGTATAGATAGGGAACATGCAAACAGACTTTTTCCACTGAAGTTGGGTAAGACTGGAACTAAAGGTCATAGGTGTAGAGTAAAAGGCAAAATACTTACGGGGAACCTGAGGGGAAACATCTTCACTCAGAGGTTGGTGGTAATGTGGAATGAGCTGCCAGTGGACGTGCTGGATGCAGGTTTGATTTCAACATTTAAGAGAAATTTGGATAGGTACTTGGATGATAAGGGTATGGAGGTCTATGGTCCATGAATGGGTCGATGGCAGAATAACAATTTGGCATGGACTGGATGGGTTGAAAGGCCAGTTTCTGTTTCGTAGTGCTCTATGACTCTGTGAATTTATGAACTTGTAATCATATAGCCCTTTTTGCTACCTCAGGACAGCCAAGGGCTTTGCAGGTAATACAGTATCTTTCAGAGTCACCAGTGTTTTGATGGAGGAAAATCTAGCAGCCAATTCAAGGCTAGCGAGATGCAACAAACAGCCACCAGTTAATAAGCTGATGACTTTTTTTTAGTGGGCTTTCTTGAGCCACAAATGTTAAGTGCTGGAGGAGATGGTCTGCTCTTCAGTGATGAAGATATGTCCACCAGAAAAGGTAAATAAGGCATATGACAGAAAACAGCTTCTCCAAGAGTGTAGCATGTCTTTGGTGATACCCCCACCACCACCACCAAAATGGCCATGTTGTAGAATATGCACTTGAGTCAGGACAGATGCTGTGACCTTTTGACCTGGACGCCAGAATATCTGTCCCACTCAACCAAGACTGTTATGTTCCATTCATGACTATTTTCACTGATGTACAGTATAATTTCAAGCTTCCAATATTTCTGTGAAATATTAAATCAGCTCTCTGCACAATCTACTTTCCTTAATGCAAAATTTTTTAACTTGAATTATCTCTTAATTTGAATTGAAATTGTACAAAAAAAAAACACCTGCTGAGCTGTTTTATTAAAATTATCCAATTTGAGTGACTGGATAATTTGACTTTAAGTTAATGTGTGTACATTACATACAACTTAAAATCCCTAGTTTGTGATATGGTTTTGCAGTGATTATGGTACTGGATATGTTATCCATTGGTCTGGATATAGGCCAACTGGAAAATGCTGGTAAAAGTAACTATAGGCTGTCACATTACTGTAAAGAAAACAGTTCAGTAATGTACAGAAGGAAGCCTTCAGTCCTCATCAGGTCTGGTCTATGTGTGATTCCAAGCCCACACTAACTATCTGCCACTCAGACACAAAACGATGAACTAGAGTATCCAAGGATTGCCTATTCAAAGTTCACAGTATCCTGAGAATCATTTTCTTACATACATTCACAGTAGAAAAAAAATGACAGTCAATGAAAAACTACACACAAAGATTAAAGACTGACAAGCAACCAATATGCAAAAGGAGACAAACTGTGCGAATACCAAACATAAATAAATAAATGCTGAGAACATGAGTTGTAGAGAAAGTGAGTCTGTAGGTTGTGTTCGGTGATCAGTTGTGCTGAGTGAAGTTATCCTCACCGAGTCTGATGGTTGAAGGGGAATAACTGTTGCTGAACCTGGTGCTATGGGACCCAAGCCTCCTGCACCTCCTTTCTGATGGTAGTACACCACTACCCAGTTGAAATGAAATCATAGTTGAGGATGAATTTAAAAGCATTTTTTTTTGCAAAGTTCACTGTGCACATCAGTCACTGAGATCTCCAGGGTCACGAGAACGTCCAGCACTAACTCAGCAGCTTCCTTCCCTTTAGATTTACACTTGCCTCAATTTAACTTGATTTACACCCAAGTGTCAGTTAAATGGCATTGATTAAGCTTCATTGCTGCCATCAGGATTGTAAAAAATGTTAAAGAGATGGACTGGGGAGTGTTTTGTCTGTGAAGTAAACCATATGTTTCTTGAAAAATGATGCTGTTGTCATCAAGAAGCTTTCAAATTAGAGTTATTGTAACAAAAATAAGTTAGGTTTCTTGTTTTGATCAAATGGATATAGCACTTAAGTCTATCTACTGTCCTGCCATTGGATAACTTAATTTGAAAATGATGGAGCTTTGGCCTTGCACATGACAGAGTAACCATGGTACCTAAAGCACTTAAGAGTTAGAACAAGTGTTGAAGCATTGTTTCAAGAGAATAGAAGCCTACAGGTAAACTTGTTAGGTACTTTCAGATCATTGTAACAAATCTCAGGTGATTTGTGACAAGGCTCAGTTGTTTTAATACCTTGATATGTAGTTGTTGGTAGACACCTCGAGTCCAAAGGCATGGAAGCTGGCCCTTCGGCCCATCTCATCCATGCCAACCAAGGTGCCAATGGAGTTAGTGTTTCTCAGTTTTTCAGTATTAAGAGCATTTTTGGTGATGAGGTCTCTCCCTGTTGGTACTGCCTCTCCACCAGTGGGTCCTCTGTTGGGCCTCCTGGCAATGTAGGGAAACTGGGACTTTTGTAGACTGGTTCTTGATGCTTAGGAGACTCTGGAGGAAGTTTCAACCCTTCCACCCTCCTTTCAGTTGGAGGGTTGTGGTGGCCTGAAGGGTTGGTTGAGCCAGAAACACCCAACACATTGGAGGTGTAGATGGATTTGTACTTGAGGATAGATAATCTGCAAGGTAATGTTCTCAGTAATGTAAAGTAGGATAAGGCCAGAGAGCTGGCACAGGTTTGCCAGCTTTCACTCCAGCTTCCACCCTGACATCAAATTTACCTGGTCCGTTTCCGACACCTCCCTCCCCTTTCTCGATCTCACTGTCTCTGAGTCTGGAGACAGCTTATCCACTGATGTCTATTATAAACCCACGGACTCTCACAGCTACCTGGACTATACGTCCTCCCAACTTGTTACTTGTAAAAACACCACCCTCTTCTCTCAATTCCTCCATCTCCACCGCATCTGCTACCAGGATGAAGCTTTTCATTCTGTAATGAAGATGTCCTCCTTTCTCAAAGAAAAGGGCTTTCCTTCCTCCACCATCAATGCTGCCCTCAACTGCATCTCTTCCATTTCACACATGTCTGCTTTTACTTCATCCTCTCACCACTCTATCAGGGATAGGGTTCCTCTTGTCCTCACCTACCACCCCACCAGCTTCCGCGTCCAGCACATAATTCTCCGAAACTTCCGCCACCTCCAATGGGATCCATCATCAAGCACATCTTTCCCTCCACCCACTTTCTGCTTTCCGCAGGGTTCGCTCCCTACGCGACTCCCTTGTCCATTCGTCCCCCACATCCCTTCCCATTGATCTCCCTCCTGGAACTTATCCTTGCAAACAGAACAACTGCTGCACCTGCCCCTACACCTCCTCCTTCATTACCATTTAGGGCCCCAAACAGTCCTTCCTGGTGATGTGACAATTCACCTGTGAGACAGTGAGTCAGTTGGAGTTATATACTGTGCCCCATGCTCCTGGTGTAGCCTCCTGAGACCCAATGTAGATTGGGAGACCATTTTGCTGAGCACCTATGCTCCATCCACCAGAAGAAGTGGGATCTCCCAATGGCCACCCATTTTAATTCCACTTCCCATTCTCATTCCAATATGTCAATCCATGGTCTCTTCTACTGTCTTGATGAGGCCACACTCAGGTTAAAGGAACAACGCCTCATGTTTTGTCTGGGTAGCTTCCAACCCGATGGTATGAACATCAATTTCTCGAACTTCTGCTAATGACCACCCCCTCAACCCCTCCTTCACCATTCCCCATCCCCTTTTCCCTCTCTTACCTTATCTCCTTGCCTCCCCATTGCCACTCTTTGGTGCTCCTCCCCCTTTCTTTCTTCCATGGCATTTTGCCTTTTCCTATTAGATTCCCCTTTCTCCAACCCTGTATCTCTTTCTCCAATCAACTTCCCAGCTCTTTATTTCATCCCTCCTCATCCTGGATTCCCCTCCACATTTCTCTCCCCTCCCCCACCTTTTAAATCTACTCCTCATCTTTATTTTCCTCCAGTCCTGCCGAAGGGTCTCGGTCTGAAATGTCAACTGTACTTTTTTTCTGTAGATGCTGCCTGACCTGCTGAGTTCTCCCAGCATTTTGTGTGTGTTGTTTCAATGGGCTGAATAGCCTCCCTTTTTGAAATAACTTTTCCATGATCTCTCTTTAATCATTAGCAAACTTGGAAGGGCTGCACTTACTCCTTTCATCTTAGTCACCATTAGAGATGCCAGCATTGAATCTCCCAGTACCAACCCTCAGGTTCCTGTCCTAAAATGAGGAGGCAGTACAACAGACCCCTGAGGCCCCTGTTATCACCCTGACCCCCCAGTTCTAACCTCAAGTCCCCTGTGTTTACCCTGAGACCACTGTTCTAACCCTCAGTCCCCAGTGCTAATCCTGAGTCCACAATTCTTACCTTACGGTCATTGTTACAACTCTGACCCCAGCTCTAATCCTAAAGCCCTGTTCTAATCCTGTGTGCTAACTCTGATAATACTATTCTACTCCTGGTGCCCCAGTAATAACCCCTGAGGTTCTATGTCTAACCCTGAGGTACATAACCAGTTAGAGCTTGCCAACTTGAAAATGGGTTGTTTGCCTGATTGTTTCCTCTTTGCTCACCAAACCGCTATCCAGATTAATATAGTAACTCCTCCTCCTTGAGCCCTTATCTTCTGCAGCAGCCTTTTACATGGCTTCTCTCTTTTAGAAATCCAAATACATTATATCTACTGGTTCCACTTTATCTAGCCTGATACTAGTTTCTTTAGAGACCTTTCATATTAAAGACATTTTTTCTGATCTCCTTCAATTCCCTCACAATCTTGAATGTATCACTAGAACATCCTTTAATCTGTTCTGAAGGTGAGATAAATTAAGAGTGAATCTAGTTAGTTAAAACTGGGGATCGTGAGAGTCTGGAGAGGCCAGAAGGCCGTGAAGAGACTTTATGGGGTATAAGGGACATTGATAAAGTGAATGGTCACAGTCTTTTACCCAGGATTGTGGAGACTAAGATTAGAGGATACAGATTTGAGGTGAGAAGGGAACCATCTAAAGGGGACCTGATGGTCAGCTTTTCAACACAGATGGTGGTGGGTATGTGGAACTAGCTGCCAGAGGAAGTGGTAGATGCAAGTACGGTAACAACATAAGAAATGTTTCAAGATCTAAAAGCCTAATGCAGGCATATAGGACTAGCTCAAGGTAGGCCCCTTGTTTGGCCTGGACAAGAAGTCGTTTCAGTGCTGTATCATGCTATGACTCTATGAGATGCTATGGGCCTTCTGAAGTCGTTTCAGTGCTGTATCATGCTATGATTCTATGAGATGCTATGGGCCTTCTGAAGTCGTTTCAGTGCTGTATCATGCTATGACTCTATGAGATGCTATGGGCCTTCTGAAGCCTCAGAGATGTATAGGTCCTCCAAATAGCAGTTCCTGACAAGTCCCTCACACCTCCATTCCCTCAAGGCTATGACCAACTGGCTTGAAAAGGAGCGTTCTTTCCAGCTTGTGAATCTTGGCTTTGCTGCAATTACGGATCGAGTGGAAACTTTGCAGAGCTGTCCCATTTTATCTGAATCAGAATCAGGTTTAAAATCGCTGACGTACGCATGTCATGAAATTCATTGATTTGTAGCAGTAGTGCAGAGAAATACATAAAATATACTATAACGTACAATAAGAGATATAGTAGTGCAGAAAGAGAACAAAAATAATTCATTGTCCTTTCAAAAATCTGATGGAGAGGAATGGCTCTGGACAATGAGGCAATAATGGTGGGAAGAGGTCTTAATAACAAGGATAGCTGAATCTGGCACACTGTGCAAAATGCAAGTTTGAATTTAGCAAAGGAATGATGGAACGACGTATCTTGGACACCTGCTTTGGTCCCTACTATCCCTGGTATTCAACCATTTCATTGCATCCACTGCGGCTGAGTATACTAGATAGTTGTGGTAATGACCTATGCCCCTTGTTCAAGCACATTTACACATCCACCATATATCCAGTACCAGAGGGCATGGATTGAGAATAAGAGGTCAGTTATTTAAAACAGAGTTGAGGAAGAGCTTCTTCTCCCAGAGAGTTGTGGAGGTGTGGAATGCACTGCCTCAGAAGACGGTGGAGGCCAATTCTCTGGATGCTTTCAAGAAGGAGCTAGATAGATATCTGATGGATAGGGGAATCAAGGGATATGGGGACAAGGCAGGGATTGGGTATTGATAGTGAATGATCAGCCATGATCTCAGAATGGCGGTGCAGACTCGAGGGGCCGAGTGGTCTACTTCTGCACCTATTGTCTATTATTGTCTATTGTCTATATCCACTATGCAGCAAAAGTATCCATCTGTTGTCAACAGAGCAAATTCATCTGCTGACCTATCTGCCTACAGAGTGGCCACTTTATTAGGTACACTTTGTAAACCTGCTTGTTAATGCAAATATCTAATCAGCCAATTATGTGTCAGCAACTCAAAGCATAAAAGCAGGCAGACTTTTTTTTAAGAGGTTCAGATGTTGTTCAGACCAAACATCAGAATGAGGAAGAAATGTGATCTAAGTGACTTTGACCATGGAATGATTGTTGTTTCCAGATGGGGTGCTTTGAGTATCTCAAAAACTGTGGATCTCCTGGGATTTTCACACACAGCAGTCTCTAAGTTTACAGAGAATGGTGCGAAAAACAAAAAACATCCAGTGAGCAGTAGTTCTGTGGATAAAAATGCCTTGGTAATGAGAGAGATCAAAGGAGAATGGCCAGTCTGGATCAAGCTGACAGGAAGGTGACAGTAATTCAAATAAACAGTAGTGCAGAGAAGAGCATCTCTGAATGCCCAACCCATCGAACTTTGAAGGGGATGGGTGACAGCAGCAGAAAATCACACCGGGTCCCACTCCTGTACCTAATAAAAGGGCCACTGAACGTAAATGTCAGCGGTGACAGAAGGTGTACACCGTTTCATCAAGCATCCAAGATTTGTGGTTAATCCCCTTGGTGAACCTCATCAACCTCTCTAGTGAAAAGACTGGGCCCACTCCAAGCCTTTTCTGTGTCATCATTACCTGAGGAAACTGGCCAAGTAACAAGTTCTCTCAGTCAAACCCTGTCCTGACTTGCTCATCAATTAACATTGGTCTGAAATGTATGCATCAGTAAATAATTTATGTCGGACTGCAGTTTCATGTTTACATCAAACACTTTCCAAGTCGTAAATAACACAGAGTATTGGCTTTTAAGACCCTCTTTTATGTCTTATGGAATCAATATTGTGTGTTGCAGATGGCAGACTGTCTGTGATAGATGAAGCTCTCTCTAGCCTCCAGTAACAAAGTTGACTTTCATGATTCTTTGTTATTTGACACATTAATACTCTTCTTCAGACGGGCTTTTACACTTTTCACTATAATGCTGATGACAGGCCAATTTATACTTTGCTTATACATTCAACACAGCAACAGACGACACAAAACAACTCGAGTGGGGGAATGAGTAGAATTTTTTTTTGCCGTGGGTTATTATGATCCAGAACGTGCTGCCTGAAAGGGTGGTGAGAGAAGATTCAATAGTAACTTTTAAAAAAGAACTGGATGTATGTTTAACAAAGACTATACTGCAAGGCTATGGGAAAAGAAGTGAGCAGTAGTGCAATTCATTGGATTGGTCTTTCTGAGAATTTGCATGAACAGAAAAAGTTGAATGGCCTTGTTCTGTGCTGTTCAGGTCTAGAATGATGCTACAACTTCTGAAATTTAGTGTTATAAAAGATCAATTACAGCACCTATACTTTTGGAAAACGTATGATAACTATAAGTTCTGTTGAAGAGTCTCGGTCCAAAACATAGCCTGCTTTTTCATTTCTGACCCACTGTGGGTGTTGCATATGATAAATATGATAACTAGTTTATAAAAGAGTAAAGCAAACTCTACAACCTTATGCACTTTATTTAGCAGAGTCTCCACACAAGCAAAATTGCACACGTGATCTCCTTTTCTTATCAACAGCCGAGTGAAGCAACATCTGTAATATATTTTACTACAGCAAAACATTGTTACTGAGAGGATTAATCTTGGTACATATGCACATCATGCCACTGTTGAATAGATGAGTGATTTTGCATATGTGGCAGACATGGTGAGGGCTGAATCATATTCGTGTTGTGAAGCATTAGGTCTACCCTGAAGCAGGTTTAGAAGCAGAACTCTTCACCAATTAAATCTGTGACTTTAAAGCAAAGGGAGCAGAGTGTGTTTACGACCTGTTCTCAGGCACCTAATTAATGTATATGAGACAAAATATATGGATGTATGTATGTAATGTGAGCCAGAAGACGTGGGGCTCACTTTTAGGTTGGGTGTCTGACCTTACTTCTGTCTGTCCATTTTGAAAGGATTGGTTTCAGGCCTGTTTTCTTGTTGGCACTACCCTTGGATGAATTAAAAAGGACAGCCATGGTGTCATGAGGGTGGGGGACAAGTGAAAAGCAGAACAAGAGAAGAACAGACCTATGGTAGTGCTGTCATTATGGCAGGGTACTTACTCCCATTCTATTAAATCACTTAGTTTACCAGTGGTGGCTTGCTAGCTCGATCTATTCACCACAGTTGAAACAGCAAGTGACAATTTAGGAGAGTTCTTTAGGGATAGAAAGGAGTTCCAGCATATAGAAATCCTACTTGTAACACACACATAACAGAGGTGCCCTGAATATCTGCAGTTGGGTATGCTTTAAACATCCCTGGAACACAGAACAAGGCCCTGTAAACTTGGTTCCTTTTGGCCTTACCTTTTGCCCAAAAAATATTAATGTCTTCGTCTGCATTGTTCAGATTTTTTATTCATTTTTTTCTTAAACCTTTTACCTTTTCCACTTATTACTTCCCAACTTCTCATTTCTTTCCCCTTCCCCCTCAGCTGACCTCACCTGCCAGCCTGTCCTTTTCCTACCCCCAACCTTCTTGACCCTTTCCAATCCTGACGAAAGATCTCACCTGAAATGTCAACTGCTTACTTCCCTCCATAGATGCTGCCCGACCTGCTGAGTACTTCCAGCATCCCCATAGGAGGCAAAAGAGAAATGTCTCAGCATGTGAGCCATCCAGAACTAGGATATAATATTTGCTAAATAGTCATAGAGTCATATGTGAAAACAGGCCCTTTGGCCCATCTCATCTATGCCAAACAAGATAAATATCTAAGCTAGTCCTATTTGCCTGTATTTGGGCTATAGCTCTCTATACCTTTCCAAGTGTTTTTTTTTCTGATCATATCACTTCCTCTGACTTGCACAAAATACTGGAGGAACTCAGCATGTCAAGCAGCATCTATGGAAAGCAATAGACAGTTGCTTATTTGCTCCCCTCCATTGATACTGCCTGACCTGCTGAGTTCCTTCAGCATTTTGTATGTGTTACTCCAAATTTCCAGCATCTGCAGAATCTCTTACGCTTCCTTCCTCTGACAGCTTGTTCCATATGTCACCACCCTTTGGGTGATGAAATTAACCATCGGGTCCCTTTTCAAACTTTCACCTCTCACTTTAGATTTTTTTCTCTCTGAGATGGCTTCTGGTTGCTTCAAATCTATGAGCAGCAACGTGGTGAAGCTGCACAAGGCCAGGATACTGAGATTGGTCTTGGCCCCTGGTGCTGTCTGTGTGGGGTTTGCATGTTCTCCCTGTGACTCCATGGGCTTCACATGGTTGCTTCAGTTTCCACCCACATCCCAAGCATGCAGATGTAGGTTGGTGAAATTGCCACTGTAAACCACTCAAAATGTGCGGGTGAGTTGTTTATTCTAGAGGGATCTGAAGTGTATGCAGGGAAAATAAAAGGATGGGATTAGTACAGCACTGGTGTGAATGGGTGGTACAGACTGTTTGGCTGAAGGGACTGTATCTCTCTATAATTATGGCCAACACGTATGAGAGCCGGGTATAGAAGGCTGGCTGACTGGCAGGGGGCAAAGAATGAGAGAAAAAAAGGGCTTTTTCTGGTTGGCTGCCAGTGACTAGTATTGTTCCGGAGGGTTCAGTGTTGGGACCGGTTCTTTTCATGTTATATGTCACTGATTTGAAGGATGGAAGTGATGGTTTTGTGGCCAAGTTTGTGGACGATACTAAGATAAATGGAGGGGCAGATATAGGTAAAGAAGCAGGGAGAATGCAGAAGGACTTACATTGGGAGAATGGGCAGAAGAAATATAGTATAGGGAAGTGCATGGCGGAAGAAATAAACGTGTAGAATATTTTCTAAACGGAGAAAATTCAGAAATCAGAGGTGCAAAGGGATTTTGGAGTCCTCATGTAGGATTCCCTAAAAGTTAGCTTGTAGGTTAAGCTGGTGGTAAGAAAAGCAATTGCAATGTTAGTATTCATCTTGCGAGGACTGAAATATAAAAGCAAGGATGTAATGCTGAGGCTTTATAAGGCACTGGTCAGAATGTACGTGGAGTATTGTGAGCCATTTTGGGCCCCTTATCTAAGAAAAGTTGAGCTTGCATTGGAGAGGGTCCAGAGGATGTTCACGAGAATTATTCAGAGAATGAAAGAGTTAACATGTGAGGGGCGTTTGATGGCTCTTTGTCCCTACTTGCCGGTGTTTAAAAGAATGAGGGTGGATCTCATTGAAACCTATCAAATATTACAAGGCCTAGATAAGGTGGACATGGAGAGGATGTAGTGGAGGGGAGTGAGCTAGAACCAGAGGGCACAGCCTCAGAAATAGAGGGACGACCATTTAGAAAGGAGATGAGGAGGAATTTCTTTAGCCAGAGGGTAGTAAGTCTGGAATTTATTGCCACAGGTTGCTGTGGAGGCCAAGTCATTGGGTATATTTAAAACAGATGTTGATATGATCATGGCAAACATGAGGAAATCTGCAGATGCTGGAAATTCAAACAACAACACACACAAAATGCTGGTGGAACACAGCAGGCCAGGCAGCATCTATAGGGAGAAGTACTGTCGACGTTTCGGGCCAAGACCCTTCAGTTAGCCCTGACGAAGGGTCTTGGCGCGAAATGTACAAGAGCCTTTGGTCCCACATCAACAGTTTCAGGAATAGTTATTACCCCTCAATCATCAGGCTTCTGAACTGGTGTGGATACTGAACCAACTCCACGATCTACAGTCGCACCTTCAAGGACTCTACAACTTGTGATCTCGGCATCACTTATTTATTTGTCATTTTTACCATATGTCTTCTTGTTAATGTTTATAAATTTTGTTGTATTTCTTCCCATTTTCCTCTAAATGCCAGCAAGAAAATGAATCTCAAGGTAGTAGATGTATTTGATAATAAATTTATTTTGAACTTTGATTCTATCGCTTGACCTCCGGCAGCACTGGATTAGAATACAGCCTGTTAGGGAGCTCTATTACTTAGCATAGCCACAAAAACAATTCTCGTCTGGATCCTCTCTATGTGCAGACTGTGAGAATGTGGATCTCAAACAGTGATGAACGTAAGGCTGAGGAAGCACATGAGGTCAAATGGAATTGGATTTGCTGAAGGTTTGAAATGAAATCATACCCTGCCTTTCAAGAGCTTACTCTCCGGTGCTATCAGACCCCCGAACCAACCAAACTCTTTCATATCCCTTTCCTGGTGGTGCCAGAAAGTTCTCTGACTCAATGCTACCTCTCTCTGTTATTCCATTATTGTCAGTTTAACATTTCTCTTTACACTACCTTAGTTTGCACTACCGAGCTTTGTACCATTCTGATGTTTGTCACCCATTGCTGTATTTATTGTATTCATTATCATGATTACTCTGTGGGCTTCATGTGAACAAGGAATTTTATTGTACCCTGGAGTATATGAGAATAAAATAATCTAATCTAATGAAGTAGGGTAGAAGGTGTCTAAATGCAGGTAGAGGACAGGATGAACATTTGATTTCTCTCCATTTTTTGTAATTGAATTAAACTGTCCAGGATGGCCACAGCTAACTGAACTGATCTTCCACTCTGTTAACCGATTAAATTCTGAAAGCTTGCAATTGTTCTTCTGACAATGACAACCCCTAGTTCTGGCTGTCCCACAGTCAGAAGCATTTTTTTGGCCTCTAACTGATATCTCACCCATATTTCAACTCCTTTGTGAAGTATCTGCTGAATTAATTGATGGGTTGTGGCCTCAATCTGTATGGGCATTTGTGTTTTGTATGTGCTTTAAGTTTTAACAAAGGAAGGAAATGACCATAAAAATTACACCAAATGCATTAACCTCCTCTCATGCAGTATAAAGTCCTGACACAGATTTTCCAGAAACTCATTTGAAATGTTTTTGTAAACACTCACGAGAATAATAAAGATAAAGATTAGCTTTAGTTCATATGTATATCGAAACATAGAGTGAAATGCGTTGTTTTTGCATCAAATCAAATCAGCGAAGTGTGGCACAATGCCATACCAACTTACTGTGCCAAACAGCGTCAGTTCCTGTATTTTCACTGGCCTTTCACAATGGAGTGATCGTTCCCTCACCGGGAAGAGCTGCAGAGAAGATGCTGCTCACACTACGGGAGAGAGAGAGCAAACTGACTCCCCGAGCAGCTGGTTGGAGCCTGGGTTAGAATCCAGACCGGGGGAGGCCTGAAAAGATGGAAGGGCAAACACTCAGGAAGAAAAATTAAAACGTAACTAGTCTGGAGAAGACAATTTGGCCGCTCCCATTTAGTCATGTTGCCCTCACTTCATGATACCAACATGTAATCCGGTGCCAGAGGTGAAAAACAAGACTAGCTTTGCAACAGATGAATTTCAGTCTGTGGGTGGGAGAAATTGTTCAGTGTTCACTCTGTCCAAGTGAAATGAGTTCCTCTTTCCTGGTTCAAACTAAACCAGTGCAGAATAGCTGAATACAAATCTGGCCATTGTCCATTCACACAAAGGAAGGTTGAATCAGGTCTAAGGAGTAAAGCTTGCTGCTGTTGTATCTCTGCACTACACTCGGTGCAAGTTCTCAACCAGTGTTATAATTGAAGTGAATGGAAGGTGTCATAAGTAATAAGCTAAGAGAGTTCATCTGTATTTATTTAGGACCTGTATGGGAGCTTGTGTGAAAATAAATCATGATGTTAAAGTCATAGCTATAAAAAAGGCTTGAATTTATATTGAAAATAAAGGTACAAATATAGGAAGGACTGATATGAGTATATTGCACCTTTCTGTCTCAGAGTACCTCAAAACATTTTACAGTCAATGAAGTAGTTTTAAAGTGAAGTTATTGATGTGACATTTACACACAGTGAGTTCACAGGGGCAGCACAGTAACATGGCAGTTAGTGTAATGCTACTACAGTGCTGGCAATCACCAATCAGGGTGGAATTCCTGCCGCTGTTTGGAAGGAGTTTATACATTCTCTTTGTGACTGCATGGATTTCTTCCACATTCTCTGGCTTTCTCCCACATTCCAAACATATATCATTAATGTTAGTGAGTTTTGGGCATGCAATGTTGGCACCAGGAGCATGGCAGCACCCACAGGCTGTCTCCAGCATAATCCTTGCTGATTTGATTTAGCACAAATGACACGTTTCACTGCACATTTCAAAGTATATGTGACAATTAAAGGAAATTTTTATCTTATATAAAGATTAAATATTTTTATCATTATACATAAATGGTGGAGAAATGGAGACAAAAGAGACCGCTGATGCAAAAACAAACCACGGAGGCACTCAGAAAGTCAAGCAGCATTTGTTTTTTTTTGGGGGGGGTGAAAATGACGATTCCTCAACCCAAAACATTGACTTGTCCATTTCTCTCCACAGATGCTGCCTGACCTGCTGAGTTCCTCCAGCAGTTTCCTAGTAAGCGCATTACCGTGATAATACTCAGAAAACCTCTACTAAGTGTGATGAAGGATGATTTGTCTCCTGGAAACTTGGGAAAGCCCCCCTACATTTCTCTAGGTAGTGCTTATGAACTGTTGTCCTATATTTCAGAATAGGAACAAGGCCAATACCATTAAAAAGGCAAAATCTCCAAGAATAAAGTGCTCCATCTATACTGCCTAGTCTATATCAGCCTAGAATTTATGGGTAGGTGGGGCTTGGACCCACCACTTTCTGGTTCAATGTGCTTCCAGTACAGCCAGATTGGATTAAACAGTGTCTATACTTGCCTACTCAAAACAGATTGTGCAACACAGTTTAAGTCACATTGAAATCTAAGTTAACTAACTCCCAGAGAAACATAGCTTCTGGTGGTGATGAACTAGGAAGATCAAAAGATGCCAGATGTATTCAAGCTTTTATTCCTGAAGAAATCTGGTGTGGATTATATGAGTTCAGTAATACATTTCTGTATACTCTCATTACTAAAGCCTCCAGGCTCAGCAGCTCTCTTCTGTGCTGCAGGTAACACTGTGAATGTTGAGGCAGTTTCTTCCTTCAACCTGTAGGCAGTGTAGTTGTTAGTTCCCTGTGGCTGGAATATGTCTTCAAATGTTGGTTATTTGTTCTACTGCTTCCAGCCCTACAGCCCCCAAGGTTTCTACATTCAATCAGCTCTAGCTTCTTGTACTCTTCCCAAGTTTCTTCAGCATCCTTTATCGATTGCAATGTCTTCAGCTGGATGACTTGATCTGAGACAAACACCGCAAAACTTCAATTTAGCATTATAGATTCCAGGAATGAATGACACTTGATTCACTTACATAATTATAGCCGGGTCTCCAGATAATATGTGCTTCTTAACTGGTTCCCGTTAATATGGAAAGCTGTGCTTAGCTGGAGTTTTGTCAGACAAAGCTTGAAAAGGTGAAATCATGACCACAAGGCATGGGAGCAGAATTAAGCCATTCGGCCCTCTGTGCCTGTTCCGTAATTCAATCATGGCTGATTTATTTTCTCTCTCAGCTGCATTCTCCGGCCTCCTCCCCAAAACCTTTGACTCTCTTCCTAATTAAGAACCTATCAAACTGCACTTTAAATGCACCCAATGACCAGGGTTACAATGAGGTAGATTTAGAAAAGGATGTACTATTGAGGCATTTGCCAGACTGCACTTGGATTATCATGAGCAGTTCTGGGCATCTTATTTAGCTATACAAAGGATAGGTATGGGTCCTTGTGCGAGAGCTTTAAATTGGAGAAGTCAAATTATGAGGGCATTAGGCAGGAATTAAGAATAGTTACTTGGGAACACTTTTTCTCTGGCAAGTTCACATCAGACATGCGGAAGGTGTTTAAAGATCAATTGCACAGAGTACAGGAAAGGTGTGCTCCTGTTACAAGGAAGGACGGGAATGGAAAGATAAGAGAACCTTGGATGTCCAGAGAGGTGATGAATTTAGTTGAGGAGAAAATGGAAAAGTATGTAAAACTTTGAAAGTTAGGATGAAACAAAGCATATGAAGAGTTTAAAGAAACCAGAAAAGGACTAAAGAAGGGAATTAGGAAAGCCAAGGAGGGCCATGAAAAGTACTTGGCAAATAGGATCAAGGTGAATCCATTAAGATCAAGAGGATAAGTAGGGAGAGGGTGGAACCACTGAACAATAAAGGCGTTGGATGTGTAAAATGTGAGCGAGGTACCTAAAGAGTACGTTGTTTCAGTATTTACCAAGGAATAGTGTATGGAGGACCGTGAGTCAGTGTTGAGTGTATAAATTCATTGGGACATTGAAAGGTCAAGGAGAAGGAATGTCAGGCCTCCTAATATTTATTAAGACCATAACATAGGATCTGAAGTAGGCCATTCAGCCTATCGAGTCTGCTCCGCCATTCCATCACGTCTGATCCTGGATCCCACTCAACCCCATACACCTGCCTTCTCACTATATCTTTTAATGCCCTGACCAATCAGAAGACTATCAACTTCTGCCTTAAATAAACCCACGGACTTGGCCTCCACTGCGGTCTGTAGCAGAGCATTCCACAGGTTTGCTATTCTCAACCTAAAAAAGTCCTCCTTACCTCTGTTCTAAAGGGTCGCCCCTCAATTTGGAGGCTGTTCCCTCTGTTTCTGGATACCCCCGCCATAGGAAACATCCTCTTCACATCCACCCTATCTAGCCCTTTCAACATTCAGTAGTTTTAATGAGATCCCCCTGCATTCTTCTAAATTCCAGTGAGTACAGGCCCAAAGCTGACAAACACTCCTCATTTGTTAACCCCTTCATTCCCAGAATCATCCACATGAACCTCCTCTGGACTCTCGCCATTGACAACACATTCTTTGACCCAAAACTGATGACAATACTCCAAGTGTGTCTTGACTAATGTCATATAAAGGCTCAGCCTTATCCCCTTGCTTTTATATTCTATTCCCCTTGAAATAAATGTCAAAGTTGACCTCTGATGTCTGAATCTTCTCCTCATTTAGATAATAGTCCATACTATTGTTCCTTTTACCAAAATGCATTATCATACATTTCCCAGCTCTGTATTCCATCTGCCACATTTTTGCCCATTTTTCCAATTTGTCCAAGTCTTGCTGCAATCACATTGCTTCCTCAGCAATATCGACCCCTCCAACTATCTTTGTATCATCGGCAAACTTTGCCACAAAGTCAACAATTCCATTATTTAAATTTTTGACAAACAATATAAAAAGTAGCGGTCCCAATACTGACCCCTAAGGAACACCACTAGTCACTGGCAGCCAACCAGAAAAGGACCCCTTTCTTCCCACTCACTGCTTCCTGCCTGTCAGCCATTCCTCCATACATGCCTGTATTTTTTCCTGTAGTGCAATAGGATTTTATCTTGTAAGCAGCCTTGTGTGTGGCACCTTATCAAACGCCTTCTGAAAATCCAAGAAAATGACATCCACTGCCTCTCCTTTGTCCACTGTGCTTGTTACTTCCTCGAAGAGCTCTAACAGATTTGTCAGGCAAGATTTCCCGTGACAGAAACCATGTTAACTTTGACTTATTTTACCATTAGTCTCCAAGTACCTCAAAAACCCATCCTTAATAATAGAGTCCAACACTTTCCCAACCACTGAGGTTAGGCTAGGAGTTCCTTTTGCCTCCCTCCCTTCTTAAAGACATTTGCAATCATCCATTCCTCCAGGACCGTGCCAGGATGAAATGATTCTCGAAAGATCATAACCAATGCATCTCTTCAGCAACCTCTCTCAGAACTCCGGCATATAGTCCATCTGGTCCAGGTGACTTATCCACTTTAAAACCTTTAGTTGGCCTCGTACCTTTTCCTTTGACACTCACTCCTGCTCCTTGACAATCACAGACCTCTGGCACACTGCTGGTGTCTTCCACAGTGAAGACAGATGCAAAGTACCCATTAAGTTCATCTCCCATTTCTTCGTTCCCCCATTACTACCTCAGTGGATTAAGGTGGATAAATCCCTAGGGCCTGATGAGATTTACCCCAGGTTACTGAAGGAGGCAAGAGATAAGATTGTTGGGCCCTTGACTAGTATCTTTATGTCCTCCCTAGCCACAAGCAAGGTCCCGGAGGACTGGCATGTGGTTAAGCTTGTACCTCTAGTTAAGAAGGAACAAGGGGAAATCCTGGGATCTATATCCAGTGAGCCTAATGTCAGTTGTAGGGAAATGGCTGCAGAAAATTATTAGGGATGGGATATATGAGCATTTGGAAATCCATGACCTAATTAGGAAGAACCAGCATGGCTTCCTAACCGCTGGTGGCACAGTGGCATCAGCGCTGGACTTCGGGTTGAGAGGTCCCGAGTTCGAATCTGGCCGGCTCCCTTGCACGCTCTCCATCCGTCCCTAGGTTGAGTGTCGAAAAAAAAACCTGGAGGGGGATGGTCTCACCAGGTTCCAGCAGGTTCCAGATGCCCAAGACAGACTGTACAATGCAAAAAACTTGTCATGACGGCACCCCGACAACTCCACCAGGAGTTACGGGCGCACACACACACACGCACGCACGCGCACACACACACACACACACACACACACACACACACACACACACACACACACACACACACACACACACACACACACACACACACACACACACACAGAGCTTTATGCAGGGCAAGTCGTGTCTTACCAACTTGATTTTTGTTGAGGTGACAAGAGAGATTGTTGAGGGTAGGGGGAGTGGATGTTGTCTACATGGATTTTAGTGAGGTGTTTGAGGAAGTTCCTCGTGGGAGGCTAATCCAGAAGATTTAGACGTAGAGGGTCCATGGCGATGGATTCAGAACTCGCTTGCACATAGAAGACAGAGGGTAGTTATTGAAGGGATTTATTTGAGCTGGAGGTCTGTAAGTAGTGGTGTTCCACAGGAATCTGTGCCAGGACCTCTGCAGTTTGTGATGTATATGAATGTCCTGGATGAAAATGTAAGTGGGTGGGTTAAGAAGTTTGTGGATGATACCAAGCTTGGTGGAGTTGTGGATGGTGTAGCAGACTGGCAAAGAATACAGCACAATATAGATCAGTTGCAGATGTGGGCAGAGAAATGGCTGATGAGGTTAAACCAAATAATTATGAGGTGTTCCATTTAAGAGAGGGAAAACTCTGATTTCAAACCTCCGCTGCCTTGCAGCCATACCCACTCACGGGAAAGGCTTCAGGAGTAAACCCTGAGGACAAATCTGGAGCTGGAGTCCCTAAGACAGTCCAACGTTGCCATCAACTTCGCTCTGGCAACTCCTGTGACATCACTGGTGCCAGGCTGTATTGGCCCTTGCCCTTCCCTTGGACAACATGGGTGGCATGGAGAGGGGAGACTTGCTGCTTGGGCAACTGACGGTCTTCCATACAACCTTGCCCAGGTCTGCACCCTGGAGAGGATGCTGAGACTTTCCAGGCGCAGATCCATGGTCTTGTGAGACTAACGGATGCCATCACAATCACAATGAGGTGTTGTACTTTGGTAGGACAATGCAAAGAGACAGTACACTGTTAACAGTGTTGCTGAGCAGAAAGTTCAGAGCTCCTTGAAAGTTGATAAGGTGGTTAAGAAGGCTTACTTTTATTAGTTGAAGCACTGAGTTCAAGAGTCAGGAGGTTATGTTGCAACTTTATAGAACTCTGGTTGGGCCACATCTGGAGTATTATGTAAAGTTCTGGTCACCCCACTGTAGAAAGGATGTTGAAGCTTTGGAGAGGGTGCAGAAGAGGTTTACCATGGCACCCTCCAGTCTAATGGCATGAACATCAATTTCATGAACTTCTGGTAATTGCCTCCCCCTTCACCATTTCCATTCCTATTCCCCTCTCTCAACTCATCTCCTTACCTTTCCATTACCTCCTTCTGGTGCTCTTCCCCCTTCCCATTCCTCCATGGTCTTCTACCCACTCCTATCAGACTCCCCTTCCTCCAGCTTTTATCTGTTTCACCTATCAGCTTTCCAACCCTTTACTTCACCCCTCCCCTTCTCCCAGTTTCGCCTCTCACCTACCACCTTGCACTTCCTCCTCCACTCCCCCCATCTTCTTGCTCTAAATTCTCTTTTTTTATCCAGACCCGATGAAGGGATTTGGCCCGAAACATCGACTGTTTACTCTTTTCATAGATGCTGCCTGTCCTTCTGAGTTCCTCCAGCATTTTGTGTGTGTTGTTTACCAGAATGCTGCTTGGTTTAGAGGGCATGTGAGGGCACGAGAGGTTAGACAAACTTGCGATATTTTTTTTACTGGAGTGCCAGAAGCTGAGGGGTATCTGATAGAAGCTTATGAGACTATGAGAGGCAGAGGGTGGTGAATCTGTGGAATTCATTGCCACAGGCATCAGTGGAGGTCAAGTCACCAGGTATATTTAAAGCAGAGGTTGATAGATCCTTGATTGATAAGATGTCAAAGGTTACGGTGCGAAGACAGAATGATGGGGATAAATCACCAAGATGAAATGGTTTAGGTGACTTGATGGGCTGAGTGGCCTAATTCTGCTCCAATGTTCAGCCTCTGGCATTTAAGAAATCCTTTCAAAAATGTGATTGCAGTGGGATAGAAGCTGTCCTCAAGTCTGATTGTATGTGCTCCCAGTTTTTGTATTTTTTGCCCTATGGAATGGGGAGAAGAGCAATTGCACAGGGTAGGAGGGGTTCATGATTAATTTGGCTGCTTTCCCAAGGCAGCGGGAAGTGTTGATAGAGTCAGTGGAAGGGGAGGCTGGTTTGCGTGATGGGCTGAGCTGCGTTCACAACTCCGAGGTTATGAAAGATGTTGTATAACTGCGCAGCCCCTCTATGTTTCTCATTATGGAGGAAAATGTATCTGTCAATATGGTGATGAGTCTAATGCATATTCAAAAGGCAGCAAGTGAATCAGTGAGCAGTAAACTTTGCCACCTGTTCACGTATACTCTTAAGTTGTGTGCGAGGTTTTAGCAAATCTGAATGGAATAATTATCAATGAGTATTTTTCCAAATACTTCTGTATTAGTTGTTCATATTGCATTACACATTTTTCCCACTGTACCTGAAGCACATTGTGCAAAGTTCACAAAACTGAAAGCATCCAGGTACAGAGTACTTGAGGTAAATGAAGTGACGTTTAGTAGAATCTACAATGTTGTCAGCTCACATAATGTCTAATTTCTTGCATTGTTAATTGAAGAAGGCAATTGAGCCGGCAAATTAAATATTCATATAATTTAATTTAACCATTTGTTTGAGGCCATTAAAACTGTCATGTTTAACAATTTAGTGATGTTGATAAACTTACGAGGCTGTATGTTTTAATGATCTGCCCAGGGACCTGACCCTTTGCAAACAGTAATTCTCCGTGTTGTAGCCATCATGCCAGTGTATAGTCGCACACTCACTGCCAGTTGTTAGTGACCATGGGTACACTTATACCATTAGTCAAAAGAAATAGATGATGTTGAACTGAGTAAGAAAAACACAGCTGGTCTTTGTTTATGCCTAGAAGATGGTAAAATGCTGTGTTGTGGACCCACTTTCATTTCTGTCTTGAGCCATCAATTTGCAGATTTAAAGCATTCCAGACAGATAAAGGAAGACTTGCATTTATTTAGCATCTTTCCCTGGCCTCAGAATTTCCATCCAATGAAAGACTTTAAGTGTGTTCATTGTTATGTTGTTAGGAGACATGATTGCCCATTTACACCCAGCAAGGTTCCACAAACAGTTAGACGATTAATGACCAGATAATCTGTTTTAGTGATGCTGATTAAAGGATAAATGTTTGCCAAGGCACCAGGGAAAACTCTTTTGCTCTTCTTTGAAAGAGCACCATGGGATATTTTATGTCCACACAAGAGTGCAGACGGGGTCTTGGTTTAATATCTCTTCCAGAAATGTTTGCAACCTCTAAACTAAAACAGGATATCTAAATCCCAAAATCTTTGGCCTATGGGACTGCAAGTGTAATTGAATAGAATTATTTGAAATACTGTAAGTAGCATTGTTGTCTCAATAAACCCATAGATATAGGAGCAGAATTAGGCCATTCAACCCATTTAGTCTACTCCGCCATTCGAGCGCAGTTGGTTTTTTTTCGTTCAACCACTTTCTTCAGTCTTCTCCCATAATCCATAACTGCTTTATCAATCAAGACCTATCAGCCTTTGTCTTTAATAAGCCCTGTATCATGACCTTCACTATGGAAATTAATTCCCAAGATTCACCATCCTGTTTGAAGAAATTCCTCCTCATATCAGCTTTCAAATTCATCCCTTTCTGCTGAGCCTGTTTCCTACCAATGTAAACATCTCTCCATACCCACTCAATCCAGGCCTTTCAGTACTGAGTAGGTTTCAATGAGACAGCCCCTCAAGGTCCTGAATTCCATCTATTACAGCTGCAGAGACATCAGACACTCCTCACAGGTTAAGCTTTTCTCTCTTGAGATTATTGCTGTGAGCCTCTACTGCACCATCCTCAGGCCCAGCACACCTTCCTTTAAATGCAGGGTCCAAAATTGTTCACAATATTTCAAATGCAGTCTGACCATTGCCTTATAAAGTCTCAGCAATACATCTTTGCTTTTATGTTCTAGTCCTCTCTGTTAATAGCAAGAACAGAGAGGACTAGAAGAGAGATGACAGGGAATTTTTTTAGCCAGAGGGAGGTGAATCTGTGGAATTCATTGTGACATACAGCTGTGGAAGCCAAGTCATTGAAATTATTTAAAGCAGAGGTTGATAGGTTTTTGATTAGAAAAGGTGTCAAAGGTTACAGTAGGAGGGCAGCATAATAGGGTTGAAGGGGAAAATAAATCAGGCTTGAAAGAACTGCCTAGTTCTGCTCCTATGTCTCATGGACCTATGGTCTAACAATTTTAAACTTGTTGAAGTAGTAGATAGCAGTACTTGGTGCAAAAATGTTAGGTATTTATCTGTTGGTATCATGAAGCAGTTTCAAGCCCCAACACCTTAAGGCCTCAATCTCTAAAATCCTCCCTCTGCTCCATTTAGTCAAATCTTGGTCTGATTGTAAACCTGTCTACACTACTGTCCACCTATCATGCGTGTGGTACACACCTAGTAGACCAAGTAGTAATGCAATCGCTCATCGAGGATCACGTCCTCCAATGGGGTTGTCCATTGGTGTGTCTTCAGGTGGCTGTAGAGGCCGATCCAGGATCTATATATTCTGGTGGTTGCGGTTAGTGATTGGGTCTTTTGGTTGTTTATTTTCTCCTTTCACAGCTGCCACTTGTTCTCTGCACCACATTTAGCACAGTTCCCCCTTGAACAGATTTCCTCCACGTGTATCTATTGAGTGCAATGCCGTCCAGTTTTTAGATGTAATATTAACCTTCTTCAGGCACATGACCTACATTTCAAACAATAAACTTTAATTCCGTTTTCACCTAAACAATTTTAAGTAAACATAGATGAAAAAATATTAAAATTAATTTGGCGGTCCAAGTCAAGACTTGATGGAGCATGGCTTAACAAATTGTCCTTTTCTGTGGAACTGGACTTTGCTTATTACAGAACAGACTGGGGTGATAGTAGATCCTTTGTCACTGAGGTTCCAAAGTGGAAAGTTTTAATGCAGCTCCTTGCAGCATACTTGTGTATGATCACTGTAGATTGGTTTTGATTCATTTGCATTGAGATGAAGCCAACACAGAACTAACAAACCATGGGGCTTAGAGCATAACGAATAATGAAGGCATAGAGACTAAGAAAGTAACAACAGACATTTATACGCCTACTTTTAGGACTGACCGATGTCCAAAAGTGAAGTAGGAAGCGTGGCAATTCATGCACGGCAGTGAGATAAATTATCAGGCAGTGATGTTGGGAATAAATAGACCAGGACACTGAGGATAATTCCTTGGTTCTTCTGCAGAGTAGTGCACGGGATATTTTTATATAATATACCCAAGAGGATCGAAGTCCAATGAATTATATACCAATGCTGCTTCTGACTAGTATCTGCCTAGATTACCGGTCTCTGAAGTAGTACACATCCAGTCTACAATATATTGCCTCCCAGGGGAGTATTCCATCACTCTGCTCCCCACTCCTCGTTGGCGTGCCCAGGCTAGACCTTTTAAGATGCTCTAAGTGGAAATTGTGGGGAAGGGCTTCCAAGTTAAAAAAAAAGAGTGATCTGAGGAAATGATTGGAGGGAGTAAGAGTGTGAGAAATGGTCATAATCAAGTGGCCACTGAGTGTATCTCCGACATGCATGAGTACCTCCGCACTGCTTGCGTGCATTTAAAAATATGTGATGCCAATAGTATAGATATCTCAATTGATATCTCTGTACAAGACCAATGGACACCATATGCACTGAATACTGCGTTATCATTTATAGAACACATTACGTGTACACAAAGTACCCAGTCACAATTAGCAGTAGGGTTTCAGATTTTTTTTTTGAAAAACTCTATTGCATGGTGGATTAAATTATAGCAGCATAGGACCATATTTCTTGTCTGTGAATTTATGGTGAGAGATAAAGGAGCAAAGAGTGGAAGTGGTTCAAGGGAAGGAGTCATATGATACATTGCTAAAGTGCCTAACTAAATGCATGGCCATGTAAACTGGGAAGAATACAATCTAATTAAATTAGAATAATCCTAACAAAACCAAAGTTTATTCAGAAGGATCACTTACACTTGTCAGTCATAAACATGGCCAAAAGAATTTTAGCTCATATCATTATATTTGTTTAACTGAAATTATGCTGATGCAATCTTGAGGTCAGGCTACATCTAGGTAGTTGTAAGTACTCCTGGCACTCCCTGGCTGGCAGCCAAAGTGAAAGCAACAACAGTCAGTCTGTGCCTCAGCATCTTGTCTCAGAGTGAGAAGAAGGGGGGAAGGGGTTCAGATCCTGAGTCTGAGACACAATCATCTAGTTCAGGCCAAAAATTCAATATACTGTGGAGAAAGCAGAGAGATCTGTAGTTAGGTAGCACTTTTCACGTCCATTTCAGAAGGTCCAAAAATAGTTCATTTGTATTGGGTGTTCACTCTGGTGATATTAGAGGAATAGCAGCCAATCTACACTCAACAGGTTCCTAAAGATAGCAAAGCAAAAATAACCAGATAATCTGCTTTTACAGAAATTATGAGGGATAAATATTGGCTGAGTGACAGAATAACTTCCCTGCGAGAGCTTCACATTTGGAGATGTTGAGTGAGGAGTGAGATGTCCACCCCCCTAGATAGATACAAAAGGAACCATGGCACTATTTTGAAAATGATTAGAAGGGGGGTCCTCTATTTGTTGTTATGGCCAATATTTATTTGTCAACTAACATTACTGACCAATTCCATTTATAAAGCACCAGTACTGAAGCAATGAAAAAAAATGCCAAAATGTTCTCCACAGGAGTGTAGGCAAATAATAAAATTAATGTTGTACCATACAGGAGATGTGGGACAGAAGACCATTGATTGCAGAGATGGGTCTGGTATAGAGAGAAAAAAGAGGCAGAGAGGGAGAGTTGGAAATCCCAGAAGGTAAGGCCACCAATAATGGAGAGATTAAATTCAGAGATGCTAATAAGGGAGTAATCTAGAAGAGTGCCGATAATTTGTGAGGTTAAATAGCCGTAGCAGATTACATAAAAGGGATAAGCAAAAAGGAATTTATATGAAAAAAGATTAATTCCAAAAGCCAAGGCCTTGCTTATCTGGGAACCAAAAATCATACTGAAAATACTGGTACTGGGAAAGAGAGAAAACTTTGGTTTTATCTTAAGGGAAGGTGGAGGAGGGATGAGTAGGTCAAGGGAATTTCAGTGATAGGGTGAGACCAGCGTTGCCGTGGGGAAAGTTGAGGAGGCCAATAGGTTAATGGCGGCAATATGAGAATGAGAATACAAACAAAGGGATAAGAAAGGTGTGAAATGGTTTGTATGGCATGCCCAGCAATGGAAAGGAAAGTGCCAAGGATTGATGACTTTCTGCAGAAATAGTTTGTTCTACAATAAGGTAGGAGAATGGCTGACTGGCAGAGGCAAACAGTATGAATAAAGTAGGTCTTTTCTGACTGTCTGCCAGTGACTAGTGGCATTCCCCATGGATCAGGATTAGTGTTAGGTTCACTACTTTTCATGCCATATATTAATAATCTGGTTGATGGAATTGATGGCTTTGTGGCAATGATACAAAGAAGCAGATAATGTTGAGGGAGAAGGAATTGGATAGGCTGTGAGAATAAGAGAATAGTATCCAGTGTAGAAAAGTGTATGGTCATGTACTTTGGTAGAAGGAATAAATGCGAAGACTATTTTCTAAATAGGAATGTAATTCAGATACTGGGAGTGCAAAGGGATCTAGTGTAGAATTCCCTGAAGGTTAACTTATAGATTGAGTCAGTAATAAGGAAAACAAATGAAATGTTAACCCCATAATAAAAATAGTCTCTTTAAAACAGGGATTTTAGCCAGAGGGTGGCAAATCTATGGAATTTACTTTCCCAGATGGCTGTGGAGTCCAAGTCATTGGGTAAATTTTAAATTCAGTTTGAACTTCTCTTACAACCTATGGACTCACGCTCAAGGATTCTTTATCTCATGTTCTCAATATATATATACACACACAGCTTATTTATTTATTTATTCATTCATTCATCCATCCATCCAACCATCCATTCATTTATCTATTTATTTATCTATCTATCTATCTATCTATCTATCTATCTATCTATCTATCTATCTATCTATCTATCTATCTATTATTTATTTATTTGTTTGTTTATTTATTTATTCATTCATTGTTTCTGTTTTCTCTTCTTTTTGTATTTGACCTGTTTGTTGTCTTTTGCACATTGATTGTTTGTCCATCTTGTTGAGTGCAGTCTTTCATTCATTTTATTATGTTTCTTGGATTTACTGAGTATGTTTGCAAGAAAACAAATCTCAGGGTTGTACAAGGTGCCATATAAATATACTTTGATAATAGATTTACTTCAAACTTTTCAACTTAGATAGTTACTTGATTAGTAAGGGGATTACAGGAGAATGGGGTTGAGAGGAAATAATGAATCTGCTATTATTGAATGGTGGTGCTACCTCAATGGGCTGAATGGCTTAATTCTGTTCCCATACCTTATGGCCTTATAGTCTTAAAGCTTTAACATAATCATATAGCTATCCACTTCATCTATGTCCCGCATCTCGGTTAAGTCTGAAAGCAATGAATAAATGGAGAAAGGATTTAGTGATTGAGTTGAGATAAAGCTGAAGCTAGATGGTGTTACAGAGATGGAAATAGGGATGGTGTGGATAAATATAACACAAGGCATCGGGTATCTTCAGACCAATAACACACACAAGATGCTGGAGGAACTCAGCAGGTCAGACAGCATGACCTGTTGAGTTCCTCCAGCATTTTGCGTGTGTTGCTCTGAATTTCCAGCATCTGCAGAATTTCATGTGTTTTCAGACCATTACTGGGGTAGAAGAAGATAGCATCAGATAATCTTTATCTAGATTTAGATTTATTTATTATTCTATTTCATATTCATTATTATTATTATTTATCACCTGTACTTTGAAGCATAAAGAGAAATATGTTTTTTGCATTAACAACCAACACACCCAAGAATGTGCTGGGGTCAGCCTGTAAGTGCTGCCACATATTCCAGTACCAACATAGTATGTCCACAATGCTCAGCAGAACACAACAAGCAACAAAACAACAGTAGAGGACCAAGCCCCATTCTTCCTTCCCTCCCACCCAGCCACCCACACACATACACAGTCCTTCAACCTCAAGGCAGGCTGCCTTTGACCTCTAGCCTCCAGCAGATTTGTGGATTCACATACATGGGGCACCTAACTAACCCAGCTGAGTTCATGGAGTTAGGACTCTGGCCACCGGGCCTCAACTTCTGTGCTCCAATCCACTTTCGAGCTTCAATCTGGACCTCCGATTGACCTTCGAACTTCAATCACTGTTATTGACCCAGGAATACTCAGAGGAAATGTGTGTTAATTTTGGCAGATGACATTCAGTCCATCCACAGCCACCTCTGTGAACTGCACTTTGGTATGCAGTTGTAAGTGGGAGGCGAAGTGGCACAGCTCGGAGAGCTATAATCCTACAAGCACAGGGACATTGGTTAATTCCTGGCCTCTGGATGACGTTTGCATGTTTTCCCTGGGACTGACTGTGTGTTCCAATTTCCTTCCACATCCCAGAGACAGACAGGTTGGTAGGGCCAATGTCCATTGTAAATCACCCCTATTGTGTAGGTGAGTGGCAGTATCTGGGAGATTTGAGAGGAATGGCAGACAATAAAATTGGATTAGCAAAGGATTATCCTCAATAGAGTGGACATGGAGAGGATGGTTCCTACAGTGGCAGAGTAGGCACAGCCTCAGAATACAAGCACATTCTTTTAAAACAGAGACGAGGAGGAATTTCTTTAGCTATAATGCAGAGAATCAGTGGACCTCGTTATCACAGATGCTTGTGGAGGCTAAGTTATTGAGTACATTTGGAGCAGAGGTTGATAGGTTATTGATTAGTAACAATGTCAAAGGTTACAGGGAGGAGGCAGGAAAATGGGGTTAAAGGGATAATAAATGACTGAATGGCAGAGCAGACTCAATGTACTGAATGGCCTAATTCTGTTCCTGTTTTATGCTCCTATGATTAGTATAAGTAGGTGATTAATAAGCAGACTCAGAGAGCTAAGGAATTGCTTCTGTGCTTCATACCTGAATTTAGAGAGTTGTTTCAAATGAGCAGGATGTGTGATATGAGCAGGGAGTGATATGTGAATAGATATTAACACTGGGGAATGGCCAGAGGTGGCCTTTGTATAAGACTCCTTTTGGTGACTTTCAAGTCCATTATGAATGAGGTGATCTTATTCAAACACACAAAATTGTAAAGGGCTTTAAGACATTAGATGCAGGATTGATGCTTCCATGGCCAGACATCCTGCAGCCAAGAGTCACATCCTCAATGTGAAAGGGAAGGCTGAGATTAGAAGGAATCTCTTTGAAAATCTGAATCTCTGGATTTTGCTATTCATAAATGTTGTTGTGTGAACAAAATCACTGGAGAAAAATACTGGTAGGTACGAAGCAGCTTTTTTATTCGACAACACAAAGCATCATATGGAGTCACGAAAGGTCTAGCTGGCCAACGTGGGGCTCGATATTTTAAGTACTAAACATCAAAGGACAATTCCATATTCTCAATGTATGGACAATGCCTTCTTTGAAACTTCACAGCTCCCAATTCACACCCACACCACAGACATAGAATTAAAATTTAATCGGCATTGTCTAATCTTGGATTTGCAGCTTTTAGGGATCCATTGTGCAGAGCTGCACTCCAAACTAAATCCTCAATACATACTTGAATGTGTCGACTGGTGGCCAAAGTCATTAGCTAGATGTAAATGTGTTAAACCCAAAAATCACTCTAATAGAGGCTCAGTCACTGATATATCCAAGACAGGCCAATACACTTTGGGATATGAAGGCAGTTAAGAGGTTGGAAAATGGGGTTGAAGTAAAAGATCATTCATGGTCATGGTCACAATTATTAACTGCAGTGGGCCAGCAGGCTGGCTTCCACACTGCTTGACTCTATTACCTTACTGATCGACAGAGTGCAGGCACAATGGGGCCAAATAATAAGTGGCACACATTGAGTGAGAGAATTTTTTTCCCCAGGGAAGGAATGGCTAATATGAAGGAGCATAACTTTAAGGTCAGAGGTAAATATTTTACACAGAATGGTGTGTGTGTGGAATGCCCTGCTGGTAGGGCAGATACATTGGGGATATTTAAGAAACCCTTAGATAGGCAGACGGATGATAGAAAAATGAAGGGTTATGTGGGAGGGATTGATCCTGAGTAGGCTAAAAGGTCAGCACAACAGCATGGGCCAAAGGGCCTGTAATGTTCTATGTCCGATGTACTATTTTCAAACTATTCCTTCCATTTGTTGCAAGTGAAATTAATATCTGCGTATGTCTTTCAAACAATGAGTTTTGTTGAATAGCTGCTCTAGGAGCTTGGGTGTCCAACAAAGCTGAAAGGCTCTCTTGAGTATTGGGATTACCCTCTGCTCTGTCAGCAACTGGTGAAGAATGGCTTGTTGCAAGTGCAGGAGAGGTGGGTAGCTTTGAAGAAAGGATTGCATGGAAACTGTGAAGGAAGTGGTCAGTATATGAAACCAAGGCTGAAAAGTTTGGAGCCAGTTAAAATGAGACATAGAGATTCTTGTGGTCTTGAAGCGCTTCAGGTACTAGCACGTGGATCTTCACTGCATTTAAAAGAATTCCGCATGAATCCCAACAAAGGTAACTCTATCAATCTAACTCAACAGTGCTCAAACACTAGATTAACTTGTTTCAATTCCCAGAAATAATTAGGAGCAAACGATTTTGCTTTTCAAACTAGATAGTGAGAGTGACATGTTGGCTATTAATACTTTCAAGAAACATGAACACTCAACTCAAGCAGGCTGCAACTGAGATGCGACCTGTCATTTTTAACGAATTTATCAAAATAAACAGAAGCAATCTTAAATATAGTTTTCCGAGTTACAGAAAGTCCGGATGTTTAAAATATTTGGAATGGGTAGAGTTGAGAATTATCGCTCTGCTGATGAATCTGCAAAACAATTATCAAACGGAGAAGAAATCCCCTTTAAAAGCCGGGATTGAATCAATCAGTAACAATACATACGAATGTCATTACATCGAATCATTATGTTAGTGAAACACCGTGTGCGTGTGTGTATTTCGCTGCAACAAAAAATGCCTAAAAGCTTTCTATGCTGTGGAAGTGGGGGAGGGTGATATTGAAGGCGAATGTAAGGAGGTAGCGGGATGACGGGTGTGATGTGCTGTTAAAGGGAAGTTGAAATGATTGAGGCTATTTGAAGACATGAAAGTTGCATCCTTCTGTGGGCAGGGTATAATTTACAGAGCTGAAAGTGGGAGTGAAATATCTCCTCAATATCCGTGTTTGTCAGCAGAGATGAATGCATACATCAGGAAACAATGTTTACGTGTGTTATTTCCTTATTCTAGCCTGTCAAGCTGTCAAGAGTAAGCTAATGGCCGCCGAGACAGCCAGGCATGAAGGAGGCCCGGGAAAAGACTTTGAAGAGAGGGGCTATTGTGGTAGCCACTTAATTTGAAAGGAACTGAAATTACGCGGTTTATTAAATTAGATATGTGCGTAGATATGGGAGAAGGAGAGAGAATAGAACATTCAGAAGTATAGGAACTCCACAGCATAAGGAGCTATTTAAACTGATCATAAAATATTTGTATCCTGCTCTGAAACAATTTCTATTCGTTTCCACTTGTGTCTTACACCTCATTTCTGTTTATTTACGCACTATTCCTGTTTAAAATATACTTCCCAAAAATGATCCTTTGCACGGACGGTAGTTACAGATGCCAACACTGGTTGAACGTCTTCATTGTAAGTTATCCCACCGATTCTGTCCCAATCCTTGTGTTACCAATGAATTGCCCCCACCTCACCAACCAACAGTTTCGCACATCAACCCTTCTCAAAGTTTGTCTGCATCTCTGCAGCAGTGAGCACGGGAGATGTTTTTTTTCTTGATGCTTAAGTTCGAAACAATAATACAATAATAAACTACCGTTTGTGAGAATCGCGAATTGAAGATTAATTCTGCTGAGGGAAAGAATCAAACCTGGATCAAATAAACACTAAAAGTCTTTCCGTGCTGTATCTAGCCTGACTGAGATTCGATTCTGACTTGAAGATTCGAGCTTATTTTAACCACTCACTCGAATACTGGAAGAGCTACGTGCATCACCAAGAGCCAAAATTTGGGTTAAAATGTTTACTTAAAAGAAAAGACGATTAATTCAAAGAGCTTCAGATTCCAATCCCTTGATTTTTAAGGGATCTTTTGAGTTTCTTTTTAGCCTATTGGGCGACTTGTGGGACAAAACATAGTTAATATTTTTTTCGAGGAAAATGTTTAGGATTTTGGAAGATTGGGCAGAAATGTTTCTTTGGTGTTAATCCAGTTTCACTGATGTGACATCAGTTATAAGAAATATGCAAGTTGCTTGAACAAAGTATATTATTGCTTCAGTTTGGGATTCAAATCCGAGAGGTGTAGCGACGGTATAAAAAAAACAGTCAGAATTAGCTGAATCCCACGAGTCGCTTTTATCATTCCGTTGATAGCCCTTCAAAAAAAAAGTGCCCGTGCAAACTTCACAATATAAAGAGGCCACGCTAGACAGTTTATTCTCTCTGGGCCTCTGAAGGTGATCAACAACGCAAACTGGATGTGTTGAAAGGGATGAAGCAGGTGACCCTGTGAATCCTTATTAGCCTTCGGGACAGAAACACTTTGGGGGTAACTATTCTTCCTTCATGTTTACACAACCTGTGTAACCGTAACTTTCCATTTGGCAGTGAGCTTTAGCACCAGGCTAGTTGTTAGCTTGTCAAGAGTACTTCAAACCTCAGAGGTAAAAAGAAGCCAGTTTCCCCCCCACCCAGAGTACAATCCATTTGCCAGCAGGTTTCTTTTAACAAACGATCTCTCGTACATTTGCATCACCTATTGATAGCTGATCTTTAAACTGTTGTATTGTGCTCTTTGTTTCCTGCTTTAGTGAAAACAAAAGCGGGACCGGTGCCTGCGAACGGTGGATTTGCATGCGGCTAGCATCAGCCGACGAGAATAATTGCTAATACATATTTATGCGGCACAAATTTGCCATTTGTTTATGCATAAAATTATCAGCACCACAGGCTGTATATCTAGAGAGAACGGTGACCTTTTTAGTTCAATAAACAGAAATAAGCCTTTAGTGCTTACTGAACAGATTTCAGGAGGGGGTAGTTTTATTTTGCCAGATGAGTCGGATGTCGCGGGTAAAATTGGGGTATGTTGGTGGGGGAGAGAATAGTTTCAGCCCCATAATAAAGTGTTAATTTATCTTTTTCTCCCCCTGAACAGAATCTATATTAGGAGCTCTCGAAACAATTGAGTGCAACGGGGCCATCCTGTCTAATTACTTCGAGACAGAGGAGCTAAAGAGGGATTAATGATAGTTGACAAGTGCAATTAATAATTAAAGCAGAGCTGGGAGTCAGTGCAATAAGCAGATGACAATAGCTGGGGTAACTGTACATGACAGCTTTCATCCGTTTCAATCCGAAGTGGGCTCTCTGGCGTGCACACATGAGAGCGTGAAACAAAGCGCCTGTTACATGACCACTCGGTTCAACCGTGGGTACCTCCGCGCTGCCTGTTCAGGTATCCTCGTTACCTTTCACAGTCAGGTGTTGGCGCGCCTATTTAACATTCATGTTTTAGATTGTAGGAGGGGAACTCAAAGTGAAAGGTTGCGGTGAGCTGATGTGGTATTTCCATATCAAAGGCAGGGTTTGGGGCCTGAATGGTAATTAAACTGCCCAGATTTGATCTCTCTGGTCTGCTTGTATGTGTGTGTCTATGAAAGGCGGTGTTAGACAATTCACAGTTACACGGCGTGTTTAGAAAGTGGTCAGCTTTTGACTTAAATACACAAGGTCTTTTTTATATATTAAAAGCAAAGTTCAAGTGCTTAATTTTTATATTTAAAATTTGAACTTCAGCTTGCCTGCATAAATATTAAAATGTAACACTCCTCGCCCACGGTGTGCTGTCAGAAATCGATTTATCAGTTTAGAAAAATTACTTGCTGTAACACTAGACAACAATCAGATTGACATTTATTTCATAGGACAAGAAACCTCTCCGGTGTATTTCCTTGTAACATAAAGATAGCAGCCGCATAAAGCCTTGTAACAAGGTTTAGTGGAGTGATTACATCGTGTACTATATCAGACTTTTGAGCAGCACGGGTCTTGCTGGGTCTGACTAGCTGTTGTAGTAAATTGAGCGATTTTAAACTGTCATAATCTGAATCCCTGTTCCAAAATATCCTCCGCATCTTTCGAACCGGTCTGTCATCCATGTCTAAAATATACTTGTATCTGTTGCTAACCGTACCCTACCATTATTCTTCTGCAAGTTATACTCGCTAAACTTTACTGAAGCGTTATTTGCCGGATTCTCGAACGCTTATGAATAATCTCGGATGAGCGCCGCTCTTTTAGTTTAGAAGCGCCTAAGCTTTGAATGCGTGGGTGGGTGCTTGTTCCCTTCGGGTTTAAATTAACATGCGGTCAATGGTCTGATCCTTCAGTATGTTTGAACCTTACACCCTACATCCACCTTCCCTTGTCTATCTATACATCTGATTGCAACAGTTAAACTGCTGTGGAATAAATCGAATCCGCTGCATATTTTAAGTCAATGCCTTTTTTTAAAAAAGGCGTTTTATTTGTTCTTTATAGTAAAGATGATTGTAAAGATTGGTGTGCAGGAATCAGAATCAAGTTTATTATCGCTGATAAGTGTCGTGACATTAGTTGTTTTGCAGCAGTAGTAGCGCAGCGCAAGACATAAAAATAAATAAATAGTGTAAAAGACGAATAAGAAAGTAGTGTTGGTGGACCGCTCAGAAATGCGAAGGTAAACGGGAAGAAGCTGTCCCTGAATCGTTGAGTGTGTTTTCCAGTACCTCCTCCGCAATGGTAGTAACGTGGAGGACATGGCGTGGATGGTGGCGGCCCTTCATGATGCATGTTGCCTTCTTGAGGCATCACCTTACCCCGATGGTAAGGAGGGTTATAGCGGAGATGGAGTTGGCTGGATCAACTCTGTAGCCTCTTTTCATCCTGTGCATTGGAGGCTGCATACCAGGTGGTGTTGCAACCGCTACAGAAATTTGTAAAAGTCTTGGCGACGGAGCAACTCTCCTCAAACTCCTAATTAAATATAGTCGTGTGCTGCCTTCATGATTTTATCAATGTGTGTGGGCTCAAGATAGATTTTCTAAGATGTTGATGCCCAAGAACTGCCATTGCTTACCCTTTCCTCCCTAACCCCTGAATGAGGACTCGCGTATGTTCTCCCGACTTCCCCTTCGTGAAGTTCACAATAAATTCCTTGGACTAAGTGATGTTCAGTGCGAGGTTGTTCTTAGGACGCCACTCAACCAGCTGATCTATCTCACCCCTGTTTGCCTCCTAGTCACTAGCTGAGATTCTGCCAACAGCAGTGGTGTCATCAGTGAGATTCAAGAAGTTGTTTGAGCTGTGCCTAGCCACTCAGTCATCGTTGTAGAGAGAGTAGAGCAGTCAGCTATGCACACATCCTTGAGCTGTGCCAGTGAGGAAGAGGTGCTATTTCCGATCTGCATTGACTATGGTCTCCAGATGAGGAAGTCAAGGATCCAGCTGTAGAGCGAGGTGCAGGAGCCAGGTTTTGAAGCTTCTTGATTAATAGTTTAGTGGTGTTGAACGCTGGGATAAACAGCAGTTGTCTATATGCTCCACAGCCAACTGAAGAGCCAGTGAGAACGAGCCACTGTTGACCTCCTGTGACTCTAGGCAAATTGAAGCTGGTCCAGCTTCTTTCTTAGCCATGGACAATGACTCAAAGCACTTCTTCACAGTAGATGAACTATACTATCTGTCCATAGTCATTGAGATTGCTCACCCTGTTCTCATTGGGTACCAGTGTGATTGCTGCTTTTCTGAAGCAGGTGGGAACAATCTACAGAAGTGAGAGTTTGAAATTGTTCTTGAACACTCCTGCCAGTTGATTGGCATAGATTTTCAGTGCCCTTCCATGTACAGCATCTGGGCCTGAAAATGGGAAGAATGATTCCCATGTCAACTACTGAAACACCTCTGGTGGTAATTTCAATAAAACCAGGAGGAGAGTACAAAGCAAGATATTTTTAAGGGTAGTGGTGGGGGGGGGGTAACTATACAACAGCAATACAGAGCTGATGGAGGAACTTTGGTTCAGGCAGCATCTGTGGAGTGCAATAGTTGACATTTCACATCGAGTCCCTTTATCTGAACTTATTAAACTATATCTTTTATCCCTTTGTCCAGTCCCTTCCCAAGTATATCTGGGACACTTTGCATGTTCTCCACTATGTTAACAACTTCTACTTCCCTGACACCCACTACCTCATCGTTACCATTGGCATCCCGTCCCTATGTACTTCCATTCTAGTGTCTGTATTATGCAACAGCAATTATGCTCTTTAAACTTATTTTCAGTACAAGTGTATATATTTTCAATAATATGCATGATGAAGTAAATTTGCATGAGAGATTTAATCCAAAAATAACTGATGTTATTCATGGTTAACCTTTGCATATGAATTGATGGAGCTTGCTAAATACTGTTGAAGTGAAACCTTGTACTACAGCTTGATCTTGTTTTAGCCTGACATCATATTATGCTGGAGTCCACCTCAAAGGATGTGATACCAAGACATTCAGAGAATTGTTGAGTAGAGTCAGCATTTATTCATGAAAGAAAACTTATATTCTTTACTCATCTACTGGGGCATGCAGTAGTGTAAATGATGGAGGGAAGGGAATCCAGTGGATGCAGCATCTTTCAAAGGTTCATTTTATATTCAAAATACATTTGCAGAATACAACTCTGAGATTTGTCTTCTCCAGATTGCCATGGAATACAGAAAGCCATATAACTAGTTGAAAAAGATATCAATCCCTGCCCTGCATGAAAAGAAAAAGAAACAAAAGCTTGCAAATCCCAATTTCCCCAAGCCCTCCCTCGCACAAAAACTACCAGATCACCCAAAGCCCCAGCCTGCCAATCTGCAACAAGAAAGAATGGGCAAGAACATTAAAAAAACATAGAACTGAAAAGGGCCAATATGAACTATGGTTAGTTTGAACTTCGGTCCAATCCATAACCTCAGAATTTCGATAACATCTCCAAGAGCATCAGAACCCAGCAGCACCTCATTTCAGATAAGATCACATGTGGAAGTTTGGTGAACAGATTAAAGTACATAAGTTTAGGATCTTGTACTATATGGATTGAGAGTAGGCTAACATAAATCAAAGACTATAAATATAGGAGGGCAGGTTTTAAATGGAAGGTAGCTTAAGAATCTATGCTTTTTCACAATTTATTGAGGGGTTACAATGTAGTATCTCTATGTCTGCAGATGTCACAAAATTAAATGGGAAAATAAGATGCCACGAAGGAGAAAAAGAGGCTTCATGACAAGACAGGTGAATGAGCAACTACAAAATGGTAGATGAAGTACCATATTGGAAAATGAGACGTTATCCACTTGGAGAGAAAAAATACTTTTTTTTTTACATGATGTTGGTTTGAGAAATGTGGTATTTAGAGGGAACTAGGTGTCTTCAAGTTCAGGTTTAAGTTTATTGTCATGGGTGTGTATATATATATATATATATATATATACCCATGACAATAAACTTATATATATATATACACACACAAACTAGGGTTTAAGTGCAATGAAAATTAGCTTGTACATCAATAACTGAAAACTAATATGCAGGGTCAGTGGACAGTTAAAAAGACAAAAGGGGTGCTGCCTTTTGTTGCTGGAGAATCTCAGTACAAGTATAGGGAAATATAATCACTGTCATGCAGGAGCTTAGGAGGACTGTGCTGCTTTAGCCTAGCATATAAATCTTCGGAATGTGGGAGGAAACTGAAGCTTCTGGAGGAAACCCATGCAGTCATGGGTAGAATGTACACACTCCTTAGAGACAGTGGCTGGAATTGAACCCCTATCACTGATCTCTTGCACTTTAAAATGATCTGCTAAACACTACGCTACCTTGCCATCCACTAGTGAATTTAGAGCTCAGAAGAATGAGAGATACTCCTATTGAAACATGTAAGAAGTCTTAGAGTATTCAATAGGGGGAGAATGCTTCCCATTGGCTTTGAGTCTCAAACAAGTGGTGACCACCAGGCAGGTAGCTCACATTTAAAGTCAGGGGAAATTTCTCTTCAGTGTGTGCAAATTCTTTGGAAATCTTTATCACAAGGGGCAGGGATGGTTCCAACATTGATTGAATTTCATTGGAGCAATGGATCTCTGGATGGTAGAAAAATGGTGATGGGGTAGGAGAATAGCCGTGAAAGGACAATCTTGAAGAAGTGACTACCCCACTCCTGTACTGATGTTTAAGGTGGATGATTATATGATTAATTTGCCGTGAAAATGCTTTGAAAAGGGTAAAGGATTACATCATCCAGCTGCCAATGAGTTATTGACTAAACACTGCATTAGAAAGTCATCAGAGGGCTATTAGAGGGCTGACCCTACCATCTTGTTGCACCAACTTGGCCTTTTATTGTCTGCTTTTCCTAAAAGCAATGACTCAAGAAGTTTCCTATCAGGAAGTTATGAGTTCAAGGCCTACTATGGAGAATAACACACACAATCCGGAATGATGTCTACATGGAGTATAGAAGCAATACTACGCTGTTATTGAAACTGACTTTCAGAGAAATGTTAAATTAAGGTTCATCTGTCTTCTCAGACTGACATAAAAGTAACTGAGCATGACTTTGAACAGAAGAAACATTCCTCAAATACCTGGCCAATATTAAAACCACCAAAAAATCCAACAGTTTATCTGCTAATTTAACAAGAATTCACTGTGTATAAATTGGTCAGTAGATTTCCAGATTATGATAGCACCACAGACCAGGTGTACATTAAGACCATAAGACGTAGGAGCAGAATTAGGCCACTTGGCCCATTGAGTCTGTTCCGCCATTCGATCGTGGCTGATTTATTATCTCTCTCAACCCCATTTTCCTGCCTTCTCCACAGATCCTTTGTTGCCCTGATTAATCAAGAACCTATCAACCTCCATCTTAAATATATCCAATGACTTAGCCTGCACAGCTGTCTGTAGCAATGAATTCCACATATTTACTACCACTTGGCTAAAGAAAATCCTCCTCATATCTGATTTAAATGGACGTCGCTCAATTCTGAGGCTGTGCCCTCTGGTCCTAGACTCACCCACTATAGGAAACATCCTCTTCACATCGACTCTATCTACCCACTCTTTCAATATTCGATAGGTTTCAATGAGTACAACCCTCATTCACCTAAACTCCAGCATATACAGGCACAGAGCCAAGAAAAGCTCCTCATATGTTAAACCTTCCATTCCTGGGATCATTATCGTGAGCCTCCTCTGGACCCTCTCCAATGCCAGCCCATCTTTTCACAATCCTCCAAGGCTGTCAGTTGAAGTCTTATAAAGTCTCATCATAACATCTTTGCTTTTCTACTCTATTCCTCTTGAAATGAATGCTAACATTGCTTTTGCCTTTCTTACAATCAACTCAATCTGTAAGTTAACCTTTAGGGAATCCTGCATGAGGACTCCCAAATCACTTTAACCCTCAGATTTTTGAATTTTCTTCCCATGTAGAAAATAGTCCAATCCTTTACTCCTTCTGCCAAAGAGCATGACCACACACTTTCCTACACTATATTCCATCTGCTACTTCTTTGCCCATTCCCTCAAACTGTGTAAGTCTTTATGCAGACACGCTGCTTCCTCAAAACTATTTACCCCTCCCCCTATCTTCGTATCGTCCACAAACCTGGCCACAAAACCATCAATTCCTTCATCCAAATCATTGACATATAATGTGAGAAGAAGTGTCCCAATATCGACACTTATAGAAAATAATGTTAACTTTACCTTTTGCCTCCAAAGTACTCTGAAATCTCAACCATAACAATTGATTCCAACCACTGAAATCAGGATAAGTGGCCTATAATTTCCCTTCTTTTGCCTCCTTCCTTTCTTAAAGAATGGAGAGACATTTGCAATTTTCCAGAACTCTAGAACCACTCTGGAACCAATGATTCTTGAAAGTTCTCTACTGATGCCTCTATAATCTCTTCAGCTACCTCTTTCCAAACCATGGTACATTTGGTCCAGGTGACTTATCTCCCTTCAGACTATTCAGCTTCCCAAGCATCTATTCCTTGGACTTAGCAATGACACTCACTTCTGCCTCCTGACACTTCTACATTTCTGGCATACTGCTAGTGTCTTCCACAGTGTAGACTGACACAAAATACTTAACAATTTTGTCCAGCATTTCTTTCTTCCTCATTAATAACTCCTCAGCATCATTTTCCAGCAGTCCGATACCACCTCTCTTTAAATCATTACATAGCTGAAAAAAAACTACCAGCTATTTGATATTATTGGCTTTCTTACCTTCATATTTCATCTTATGGCTTTTTAGTCACCCTCTGTAAGCTCTTAAAAGCTTCTCAATTCTCAACCATCCCACTATTTTTTGCTATATTATATGCCGTCTCTTTTGCCTTTATGCTGTCTTTGACTTCCCTTGTCAGTTATAGTTGTGTCATCCTCTATTTAGAATATTTCTTAATCTTTGGGGTGCATCGTTCTTGCAGCTTTTGAATTGCCCCCAGAAACTCCAACCATTGCTCTTCTACTGTCATCTCTGCTAGTGTCCCCTTTCAATCAACTTTGGCCAGCTCCTATCTCATGCTTCTTTAATTCTGATACTGATACATTTGACTTTAACTTCTCTTTCTCAAACTGCAGTGTGAATTTTATCATATTCTGATCATTACCTCCTAAGGGCACCTTTAACTTAAGCTCTCTAATCAAATCTACATCATTACATAACATCCATTCCAGAAGTGCCATCACCCCAGTGGGCTTAACTACAAGTTACTCTGAAAAGCACCTCATAGGCATTCTACAAATTCCTTCTCTTAGGATCCAGCACCAATCAGATTTTCGGATTCTGATTCAGGTGTATTTGCTTCTCACGTGTACATGGAAACATCATCAAAATCCATAGTTTACGTTAACAACCAATATACCCAAGGATGTACTGGGAGCAGCCCATAAGCATTGCCACACGTTCTACCATCAGCATGGCATGTCCAACAATTCTCCCCAGAACAAGAGAATCTCAGGGTTGTATATGGTGACATATATATGTATTTCGATAATAAACTTTCTTTGAATTTTGAACAGGAAACCAGAACACAACAAACAACAAAACAAGCCCCTTTACTCCCTCCGTACACAATGGCAGTCCTCCAACTCCAGGTTTGGCCTCGAGTCTCTGGTCTCTACCCTCCAATCTGCAGACTTTGACCATCAGACTTCAACTTCAATCTTTGGTATCAACTCCTATGGAATGGCGTGGGCAGTGCAGCATTGACCATATCCCTTCCTTCTTGCATCTTCATGTGCCTGTCTGTTAAATGCTCTGATGATATATGCCTCTTCCGGCATCTCAGACAGTGCATTCCTGTCCCATCACTCACTGTTGCAAAAGACTTTGGATGCAGAAAAATACAGAATATACATGCACGTTCTTTGCTTAAAATAAAATGTTTGCTGCCACGGCGACTTTCAGACACCTGAAGGAGGGAAGATAGATGATGACTCTAGAACCTGGATTTAATTCCAAAGTGGAGCCGAGGGCAGGATGGTAGCATGGCAATTCACATAGCAATTTACCGTACCAGCTATAAGGTCGGGGTTTGATTCCCGTTGCTACCTAGAAGGAGCTTATACATGCTCCACATGACTGTGTGGGTTTCCTCAGGGTGCTCTCATTTCTTCCAATTTCCAAAGAAGTACAGTTTAAGTTTAGTGAGTTGTGGGCACGCAATGTTGGAGCATGAAGGATGACAACACTTGCGTGTTGTCCATCAATGTCCTTGCCAATTTGATTTGACTCTAAATGGCACACTTTTCTGGATGTTTTGATGTACTCGTGATAAATAAAGCTAAGCTCTTTAAAAATATTCGGGAGTCTGAGAAAGAGAGGAAGCAGTCTGTCAGCAAGAAACTCGAGAGGTGTTTAACATCCACCTGAATGCAATAGTTAGTGCTGGCCAAGCAAGGGAATAGATCAACATACCACAGCAGCAGCAGACCACTCAAGGGACCCTGAGGAAAGACCTCTTGTAGTAGGTGGAGGATATCGTAGATTCAATGCTTCCATGTGAGGTCTGGATATTCGTGCCTGAAAACAAACTGAGATTTCACTTAAGTGCTTGTGTTCCTTGACATTGAGCGTGTTCCTGCAACTTCTAGTCAACTTTTAGTTAGAATAGTGGGGGAGTCACAATAATTCTAATGCATTCGTGAGACAGCTGCCTCCTTCTACCAAGAAGATGTCAGCAAGAGGGCATTAAGAATGCAGCGGTAATCAGGTTGCTAATTTCACAACCTGCCATCCTGTACCCACGAGTTCAGTAGTGTTAAAATTGGCCCTGAAGAAGAATTTCATTGCTTGCATTTCCAGCACTCGGAATTTCAGACCTCACATGAAGGTAGCTAATTGAACTTGTATCTCATACATCTACAAGGATAGAAATGAACATACCAACAGTGACTAACAATGTTATCGCCTTTTCTGGGCAGCACTTAAAATGAATAGTGCTCAAGAGGCAGCAGATGATGTAATCCCGACCAAAGGACAAGGTGCTGGAAGGACACAGCAGGTCAGGTAGCATCTGTGGAGGTCGACATTTTGGGTTGAGATCTTGTATCGAAACAAGTGAATGGGGGGAGGGGGAGGAGAACATGGTGAATGTGTCAAAATTCCTCTTTGTAGTTTGAATTTGGTTTAAACAACGCTCTTAAGTGTATTGCCAGAATCAGAATCAGGTTTATTATCACTGACGTATGTCATGAAATTTGTTTTGGCGGCAGCAATACAACGCAATACATAAAATATACTACAAATTACAATAAAAAATATGTAAAATATAAATAAGTATTGCAAAGGGAGAGCAAAAAATAGTGAGATAGTGTTCCTCAGTTCATTGCCGTTCAGGAATCTAATGGCAAAGGGGAATAAGCTGTTGCTAAAACGTCGAATGTTGGTTCTTCAGTGTGTGTCTTCAAGCTCCTGTACCTCCTCTCTGATGGTAATAATATCAAGATGGCATTCCTGAGTGGTGGGGGTCCTAAATAATATCTATTTTACTTATTTATGGTAATATTTTGGTTTATGTGCTGTGTGTTGTATGTTTAGTGGGTGCACCTTGGTCTGGAGGATCGTTGTTTCGATTGGCTGTCCATATTGTATGTACAGTCGGATGACAATAAGCTTGAACTTGAATATGATGGAGGCTGCATTTTCAAAGCATTGCCGCTTGAAGGTGTCCTCAGTGGTAGTGGAAGCTAGTGCCGTGGTGGAGCTGGCTGAGTTTACTACATTCTGCTGCTTTTTCAGATCCTATGCAGTGGCTCCTCCATACCAGATGATGATGTAACCAGTCAGAATGCTTTCCATGGTGCATCTGTAGGCCTTTGCTAATATCCTTGGTGGCATACCACACCAAATCTCCTCAAACTCCAAATGAAATATAAATGCTTTTGCAACAATGTTGATTGTCAACAAGGAGGAGATGCTGTTTCCAATTGGCACTGATAGTGGTGTTCTGATAAGAAAGTTAAGGATCCATTTGCAGAGGGAAGTACAGAGGCCCAGGTACTAATAAGAATAATCATGGGTCCATGCTGCTTCACCAATGTTCTTTGATAAAGTCAACTCAGTCTGGATTATAGTACTATTACAAGTTCAAGAGACATGAGGCAATGTTGGAACTCTATAAAACACACTGGTTAAACCACACTTGGAAGATCATTTACAGTTCTGGTCACCTCATTATAGGAAGAATTTAGAGAGGGTACAGAAGACATTTACTAAAATACTACCTAGATCAGAGAGTATGTCATACGAGGATAGGCTGAGTGAGCTAGGGCTGTTCTCTTTGTGGTGAAGGAGGATGAGAGGAGACATGATAGAGGTATATAAGATGATAAAAGGCATAGATTGAGTGGATAGTCAGAGTCTTTTCCCAGGGAAGAAATGGTAATATGAGAAGCATTAACCACTTAAGGTGATTGAAGGGGATGTCAGGGGTACGTTTTACAAAGAGAATGGAGGATGCATGAATCCTGAGGACAGTGGAGGTGATAGACATTAGGGACATCTAAGAGACTCTTAGACGGGTGCATGGATGATTGAAAAAATGGAGGACTATGTAGGAGGGAAGGTTAGATTTATCTTAGAGTGGGTTAAAGTGTTGGCACAACATTGTGGGCTGAAGGGCCTGTTCTTGCTGTAATGTTCTATTGCTATGAATTGACCCTTAACCACTTTTTATTGCATTCTGAAACATCAGTCCAGCTTCTTAATCTTACCCTTGCCTTGGATGGCATCCACAAACCTAGACTGAATTAAAAGACTATTAACATTTTCACAGCATGGGATCTGAATACGGAAGCTCCAAGCTTCTTTTCCTTTTGGAGTTTTTCCAGTTTACCTGCATAGGAAATTAATGAGATGTGGAAATTACGTGTGTCATATGTTTGCTGAGGAAGCAACAACCTCCCTCTTTCTGTTCCATGGACAGAGTGAATGACAACCAGCATTTTTTTTTGATCAGTTTCACTGAGACCTAAACTACAATTGCCATTCTTAAATTACCACTATTGTCTCCAATTGTTTTGGTTGTTTGTCTATAATACTAAGCACTGTTTAAGTGTTTAGGAATACTGTTTGGGAACAGATTTTTCCCCGCACCATCAGATTTCTGAACAGAGAATGAACCCATAAACACTACCTCACAATTTTTCTTTCTCTTTTATTAAGTAATTTAATTTATATATTTTGAAATCTATATATATATATAGATTTCAAAATTTCTTATTGTAGTTGATAGTTTTTTTATGTATTGCTCTGTGCTGATGTCTTAATACAACAAACTCTGGATATATGTCAGAATCTGATTCTGACTCGGAACTTACTTTACCCAGATATTTCTGTGAATTCTTAATGCACTAAAGTAAAGGAACGAATTGTTCATAAGCTACTGTTACAGGCATGCTGATTGTGAGCATCTATCTCTCAGTGGGACATTGGTGCAGCTAATAGAGCTGCCGTCTCACAACTCGGGAGTCCCACGTTCAACCCCAACCTCGGGTGCTGTATGCGTGGTATTTGCACATTCTCTCGCTGTGATCACCTGGGTCTTTCCCAGCTGCTCTGGCTCCCTCCCATATTCAAAGACGACTGGGTTAGGACATTAATTGACAACTGTAATTTGCTCCTAGTGAGGAGGTGAATTGGAGGGTCTGGGGAGGAGCAGATGAAAATGAAGACACAAAATTCTGTAGATGATGGAAACTGGAGAAGGAAGCAAACTGCTGAAGGAGTTCAATGGGCCGAGCAGTTTCTTTGGAGGCAAAGGGAATGTGGGCAGAATAGGTTACAGAGAAATACATGAAGGAATGAGATTGCTCCAGAAATGTCATTGCATAGATGGGCCAAAACTGTAAGAAAATATATTGTGCACCAAAGCAGCATGATAGTGTGATGGTTAACATAACACTATTATAACAACAGAAACCTGGGTTCAATTCCACTGCTCTGTGCAAGGAGTTGGTTCGTTTTCCGCAGGACCCCGTGGGTTTCCTTCCGATTCCTCCCATATTACAAAGACAAACAGGTTAGTAAGAGCTAGTAAGTTGTGGGAATGCTGTGCTGGCGTTGGATGCATGGCAAACTTGTACATCCTCGGACTGTGTTGGCTTTTGATACAAACAGTGTACTTCACTGCGTGTTTTGATGTTCCGATGTACATGTGGCAAATAAAGCTCATCTCTATCGTTAATATTGTGTTTAAAACACATAACATAATCTCAATTGTTTGCCCTCAACAGAAGAGGGGAAACAGGCTGTACTCCACAGCTGTGTGGTTTTATTTCCATAATTATTCTGATTATCCAGAGCTGTATTCCTTTCCTTGAGCTAGAGTCCCATCTTTAGGAATTTGATCAATCATTCATAAACTAAAGGGACAGTATAAGCCAAAGGTCATTAGCCCGGAGCGAGGGTACATTTTATTTTAAAGAATCTGCAGCCTTTAATGTTGTCATTTTTGGGATACACGGCACTATGACTTCCCGAAGACTACCACAATCTTTTCTCCAACATCAGGCCCCTACATGACTAATTATCTCAGCTCTTGTGAACTCACGAACCTGAAATGAGCTAAAGGAGAGATCAAACTAACTGTTACAAATACATCACAATAATTCTTAGGAAAGAAATATCCAAGGGTAAAGATTAGCTTTAATAGTCACATATACAGTACATTGAAACATACAGTGAAATGCATTGTTTGTATCAAATCATCAAGGATTGTGTTCGGGAAGGATTGTGACTGTGCAAGTATCACCACACTGCTGACATCAACATAGCATGCCCACAACTTTCTAAAGTTGGCACTATAATAGCATTACACTAATCACTATGCTCCCATTCTGCAAAACACACTTTTCTGAGCACCCTGACTCTTACAGGCCACTACCCCCCTCACCCCCACTCCATTCTAATGTCTGTAATCTGGATGATGTGATAGCTGTTGTAAATGGCCTCTAAATTTCTGGTAGAGAGGTACCTGCCTGTTAGAGAATGGAACATGCAAAGCATTCACTATTAATCCCAGCACTGAGCATCAGGTCCTGGTTGAGCGTACACACTTGTCCATAATCATTTGATTTTACACTCAGTTCATCCCATATGCCTACTGTCTTCTGGGTGAGAATGTTAACCCTCAGATTCTATTAAATCTCTCCCCTCTCATCTTAAACCTATGCCCTCCAGTTCTTGATTCCCTACATCTGGCAAAAAGACCGTGTGCATTTACCCTGTCTATGCCCCTTGTAATTTTAGATACCTCTGTAAGATTACCCCTCATTCTCCTATTCTCCGACGAAAGAAGTTCCAACCTGCTAATAATTCAGTATACTTGAGTTCAACTCTTGCCAGTTAGAATATATGAATTCAGTTTTAAAATCTGGCAATAAAAAATGGATATTAGCCAAGACAATAAACCACCCAGACAACCCAGTTAGGATTGGCAGTAAATTCCACCCTTCTTAAAATAATTTTTTTAATAATTTGGCTCACAAGATTGTAGCAATGGCTAAGGCAGTCAATTAATAATCATCCTGAATTCAATCACCCCAGGCCAAATTTAACAATGGAATTCAAGCAAAGAAAGTGACCATAAAGTCTGATAGTGGTTCTCATATGCCTATCATTCTAATCCAGTGATGAGAGACTCCTACCATCACCTCATTTGGCTCTTGGTTGATTTGATGGGCCCTCAATGTCCTTGGAGGTGCATAAGGATATGGAGCAGAAGTAGGTAGCTTTTAGCCTAATCCACTATTCTTCAAGAATACCTGAGCTCCAGTGTCATGCCATATCTTGATGTCCCTTCATTCCACTGGGATGGATTCTATAACTCATCCTCTGTGACTTCGGAGCAGAGAGTCTCTTGATTTTCCTCCCTCTTCATAAGTCTTAAATGACTTGCCTCTTACTCTTGTGACTGTGAAACTCATTTCTAGATTTCTCACCAAGAGAAATATCCTCCCTGCATCTAGCCTTTGAGAATGCAAGTTTTGTAAGCTTCAATGAGATCGCCTCTCATTTTCCTAAATGCTAAGCCATATAGACCTAGTCAATCTTTCCTTATACAGCACACCCATCATCCTTGGAGCAAACAGGTGAATTGTCATTACCCTCCCTCTGTGGAATGTGTGTCCTTTTCTAGATCAAAAATAAATCTAATTTTAAAGCAATCATGTTGTCCTTCCAGGATAAAGTATGCTACTGCCCGAAGCTTGCAATGAATGGGTGTCAAATTCAGCATGGCCAGCATCAAAATCACAAACAGAATTAGATTTATTATCTCTGACATATGTTGTGAAATTTGTAGCAGCAGTACAGTGCAATATGTAAAATTACTATAAATCAGAATAAAAAATATATTAAAATAGAGCTTAAAGAGAGCAAAAAGTGAGATGGTGTTCATGTCCTGTGGCAGAGGGGAAGAAGATGTTCCCAGAATGTTGAGTGTGTGTTTTCAGGTTCCTGTAGCATTATCCTGATGGTAGCAATGAGAACAGAGCATGTCCTGGATGGTAAGTGTCCTCAATAATAGATGCCTTCTTCTTGATGCACTGCTTTTTGAAAATGTCCTGAATGGTGGGAAGGCTAGTGCCCATGATAGAGCTGCCTGAGTTTCTAGACCTCTGCAGCTCTTTCTAATCCTGCACTTTGGCAGTGATACAACCAGTGGGAATACTGTCCATGGTACACCTGTAGAAACTTGTGTGAGAGTTTGGTGACATAGCAAATCTGCTCAAACTTCTAATGAAATATAGCTGCTGGAGACTACAGGTAAGGATGGCACCCATGCCTTTTGAGGAGACACAGAGGGAAATAAGTGAAGAACCTTCTGTTCTTCTGTATCTAATCTCTTTAGCTTTAGAATCTATTTAATAAAATGTTTGTCCTGATTTCCAATAAAATATATTTGTATTCCCTTCTATGTAAGGTTAGCACTAGTTCAGGTAGTTTAAAAGATAAATTAATCGAAGATAAGCTCTTGTCCCAGATGTCGCACATGAAATCACTCCAGATCTCTACATCTGGACTGCCACACATTTTGAGCTTTAACTTCAGGTAAGGTAGATCCCATTACTTACAGTCTCTCAAACATGCACTCGCGCACACACACACACGCAGGCACACATATATACACACACGTGTGTGCAATAATGCTAAATTAGTGATAATGTGTAACAACTGCTTTACATATCTACCACCAACTTTAATGAAAATAAAAATAGAGAGGGGTGGTACACTCAGTGGCCACTTTATTAGGTACATGTGTACACCTGCTCATTGATGCAACTATCTAATCAGCCAATCATGTGGCAGCAAGTCAATGCATAAAAGCATACATACCTGGTCAAGAGGTTCAGTTGTTGTTCAGTCCAAACATCAGAATGGGGAAGAAATGTAATCTAAGTGACTTTGACTGTGGAATGATTGTTGTTTCCAGGTGGGGTGGTTTGAGTTTCTCAGAAACTGCAGATCTCCTGGAATTTTATGACCAACAGTCTATATAGAGTTTACAGAGAATGGTGCAAAAAAACAAAAAACATCCGGTGAGCAGCACTTCTATGGGTAAAAATGCTGATAATGAGAGAGGTCAGAGGAGAATGGTCAGACTGGTTCAAGCTGACAGTAACTCAAATAACCACAGGTTACAATAGTGGTGTGCAGAAGAGCATTCGCGAATGCACAATATGTTGAACCTTGAAGTGGCTGGGCTACAGCAGTAGAAAATATTGAACATACACTTATTGGCCACTTTATCAGGTATTGTGGCCACTAAATAAATAACGGGCTATCATCCCATCATTACCAATATTTTATATTACTGTGCAGTCAAAATCTGTCCTGTTTTTAATATGCCAGTAATTAGCAATGTAAACATTTCCCCATAAAGATAACATTAAATCAATCTTCACTGGAAAAGCTGAAGGAAAAGGTTGCCTCCTCATTTTTATGCCATGATATTAACTAAATTTGGTGCTGGAATGCAGTTTTTGATGGTGTTCTATGTGACCTTTCTCCCACTTAAACATAAGTTTCTGGGGGCATTTAGTTTCCAAGGAAAAGATCCAGACCTTGGTTAAAACACTTCTATGTATTTCCTTAATTGGAATAGTTTTGTCAAAGGTCATTTGGATTGTTATGTCAAAAATGCACTAGATCAGTCTGTCTTCAGTCAGTTCAGCAGGAACAGTACCTTGTAATAAAGAGCTAAATGTTTATGAGACATTAACAAAACGAAATAATGTTCAAATTCAGGATGAGTTTAGAATCACTTGATGGACCTGCGATACGGTGACTGCTTTACCTGAATTCTTTGTGTTCTGTGTGCTCTGGCATCCCCTGAGCAGGTGACCCCTTTGGCAGCAAAGTGAGATTTCCATTAGTCATTTGCAGCAGAAGGGCAGTCAAAAAAAGACAATTTTTCACATTGTCATGGGTCAAGAAGCTGCAGAGAAGATATTTTTCTATTCATGTTACACCTGCTCAAGCGATTGCAGCTGCAGTTTCAATGGAGGCGAAGAACAAGCTTGTATTCTTTAATAGATAATAAACTCTTCTCTCTGTTACACGCACTCACACAAACTGCTTCTGACATTACCACTTTGATACTGCAGGTTTAAAAAAAATTAATTGTTTTCAAGAAAAAAATTTATTATTCAATAGTGCCAGGATATGGCTGTCACTGACAATGCCAGCACTTACTCCTCATCCTTAGTTGTCCCTAATGTGAGGAGTTGGTTTAGAGTCAATGACTTGGTGAGTCCAGAGTCACTCAAAGAACCAGATGTGTTGTTACCATAGTCTCACAATTGCCATTACTGATACTAACTACTGACACCTATTCTGAGACCAGCACATAAGTGCCATTATAATGAAGGCATAACAGCGCCTCTACTTTCTTAGAAGTTTGCATAGATTCTGCCTAATTTTGCTCCTTTGTCTTATGGTCTTATATCATCTATAACCTTGACAAACTTTTATAGATGCACAGTGGAGAGTATCCGAACTGGTTCCCCAGCATGGTATGGAAACACCAATGCCCAGGAATGGAAAAGCATATAGACTGTGTGGATACAGCCCAATATATTACAGGCAAAGCCTTCCCCATTGCTGTGTACATTTACATGGAGTGCTGCCACAGGAAAGCAGCATCCATCATCAAGGACCCATATCATCAAAACCACGCTCTTGTCTTGCTACTACCTTCAGGAACCTTAGGTCCCACACCACCAGGTTCAGAAACAGTTATTACCCTATCAGCATTGGGCTCCTGATAACTTCACTTACCTCAACTCTGAACTGTTTTCACGATCTACAAACTTAATTTCAAGGACTGTACAATTCATGTTCTCAGTATATTCTGTATTACTTGCACGATTTGTCTTGCTTTGCACAGTGTTTGTTTGTCAGTCTTTATGTAGAGTTTTTTGATAACTTCCATTGTATTTTTATTTCCCTGTAAATGCCTGCATGTTAATGAATCTCAAGGTAGTTTGATAAAAAAGTTACTTTGATGTTGACTTTGACATTAAAGAGGATGAAGATTAGGGAAGGTCACAGCATGATAGAAAGAAGTTGATGTTATCGGGGAACTGAGACATCTCAGCCAGTACTCAGCTATGGCCATGCACTTCACTTGTGTTCTGTCCTCAACTTCACCACAAAATCGATGGGTTCATAACCTCACTGCTGTGCTTAAGAGTAATCAAGATGCTTTCAGAGGTGCTTCAAATAAAGACATCTACACAAAAATCTAGAATCAGAGGCAGTGATGTTTTCTACCTGATGTGAGCTTGTCTGAACTCTCTAGTTTTGACCCTTAATAATCTTTAGCTAGCCCATGAAGATGGTACTATTCAGCTAGTGATGAAATCTGTGTCAAAATTCACCTGAACCGTTAGATCCACTCAGCTCCTCGACACAATATCACTTCTGTATTAGGAACTTCCTTAATACTGACTTCTTCAACTGGTGAGGAATTGAATAAATAGGATCCTGGATAGATCTTGGGTGAAAAATCTGAGGTTGCCAGCATAAAACATTAGAACACAGTACAGGCTCTTCTGCGATAGTGTTGTGCTGACGTTATAACCTCCTCTAAGACCAATCTAACCCTTCCCTCCTACATAGCACTCCATTATTCTATCGTCCAAGTTCCACTAGTTTCCTTAACGTTGCTAAAGTACCTGCCTCTACCACCACCCCTGGCAGGGCGTTCATTGCATTCACCACTCTTTTTGTTTAAAAAAAACTTAACCTCTGACATCACCCACCCCTATACTTTCCTTTTGCTCCCTTATATTAGCTATTTCTGTATTGGGAAAATGTCTTTGGCTGTCCACTCGATCTCTGCTTTATTATCTTAACATGGTTAAGTGTCCCAAAATGTTTTGCAGGAGTGTCAACTAGAGTGGAAGAAATTGGCATTGAGCCAAAGAGGAAAATACTAAGACATGATCAAAGGCTAAGTTAAAGAGCTATGTAAGCAATCACAAATAACTGGTTTGCTCTCCTTCCTGACAAATCCCTAGATCAAACCCTAACTGGCACTTTACACTAATCTGCCCTGACTCCCACCTCAGCTGGTCAAACTGACCTCGCATCAGGCAATGTGTGCTGTAACAACAGACAAGGCATTGCCATGTGGGTTTTAGTAAATGTTTGAATCCCATTTCAACAGGAACTTACAATTTTGGCTTTCATCAATTCTTTCCATTTTTACCCCTCTCACATAAACACAACCACTTTTTTCTTTCCACTGTTGAACAAGTTACGTGTATCTGTCACATTAATCGTAGCGAAACACAGCTTGGAAGCTGGCCGCTCAGGCCACTGAGTCAATTCTGACCACCGAGCACCCATTTACCATAATCCCATTTTAATTTAGCGACATTCACAGTTCGCCCCTGATTCTGCCACTCATCCACATACTCGGGGCCAATTAACCTAGCAACCTACCACCTTTGGGAATTTGAAGCAAACTAGAGGAACATAGAACATTATTGCATAGTACAGGCCGTTCGGCCCATGATGTTATGCTGAGCTTTTAACCTAGATCAATCTAACTCTCAAATGGCCCGTAATGCATCTGCCTCTACCAGCACTACTAGGAGGGCGTTTCTCACCCCCAGCACTCTCTGTGTAAAAAAAAACTACTTCCAACATTCCACTAATCTTTTTAAAATTATACCCCCTCATATTAGCCATTTCTGCCCTGGGGAAAAAAGTCTCTGGCTATCCAAAGGAGCAGGAGGAAATCCATATGTCTTTCGGAGAACATGCAAGCTACACACAGACAACGTCAGAGATTGGGATTGAACCAGGCTGAGTGAAAGCATCAGGCAGCAGCTCGACTAGCTACACCTTGCTTCTACTGGAAGATATTCCACAACAGACACATTTTGGAACACATCTGAGGCTGATCCTATTTTAAGCTGACACCTATATTTACGGTGGATCTTTAAATATAACAGTGAATGTTGGTTTGTTTCTCTTTTCCTCCAGATAAAGCTGCTTAGGTCAGCAGTGGCATCCTCACTACAGTACCCTCCACTCCCACTCCTTCCCTCCCACTCAATGCCAATTTAACACAAAGAGTCTCCCTTCTCTGTTCAGATCATTTATTTTCGGTGCATTCAACTCTCCGACAGAGAGAATTCCAAAGATTCTGAACTTCCTGAGGATATTTTTTTCTCATCTCAGTCCTGAATCATTGATTTCTCAACCAGACCTTCTCTTGGTCAAACCTGAAAGTTCACTCAATTTTCTTTTTTGTCACTGGCTTCTTCATAACTTTAAAAAGATGATGAAATTACTAAATAAGATAGAGACTTGCTAAAACAATTCATGGTGATATTTACATCCCATTTACTGAAGAAATATAATCTAACAATTGTTTTAATTGTCTGTGGGTCTGATTAACAACCCAGAGGCTTTTAGTTTCAATTCCCATTTTACTCATAGTTTGATTAATATGGGGCAGCTATACGGGAATAAGAAACTAGTCCACAGCATGGAGAGCTGAATCTAAATTCTTGGCTCTATAATCCTGTGTAGCACTGCAAGTAAGGGAAGGAGAGTGAGAATACTCCAGTCTATATTGGTGATTGGATGATGGAGAGGGTCAGCAGCTTTAAACTCCTGTCTGATAACATAGCAGATGACTTGTCCTGGGCCCAGCATATAGAATCACAAGGAAGTTGCACTAATGCCTTTACTTCCTTAGAAGCTTAAGTAGGTTCAACAAACTTTGTACTGCTGAGAATATCCAGATTGGGTGCATCATGGTCTGGTACAGCAATATGAGAGTGCAGGAATATAAAAGTTGCAGACTGTAGTATACTTAGGTCAATACGTAACCAAGAGAAAATCTGCAGATATTGTAAATCTGAGCAACACACACACAAAATGCTGGAAGAACTCAGCAGGCCAGGCAGCATCTCTGGAAAAGAGTACAGTCGACGTTTTCAGCCCGAACTGTCAACTCTACCCTTTTTCATAGATGCTGCCTGGCCTGCTGAGTTCCTCCAGCACTTTGTGTGTGCTGCTCATGCCAATACGTAATGGGTACAGTCCTCCCCACCATCGATAGTATCTGCAGGAGGCACTGCCTCAAGAAGGCCACATCCAATATGAAAGACGTCCACCATATAGGCCATGCCATCTTCTTGCAGCTACCATCGGGAAGGAGGTAAAGAAGCTTGAAGTCCCACACCACCAACGTCAAGAGCAGCTATTTCCATTAAGCTGTTCAGTTCTTGAACCGACCTGCACTACTAGACTATGACGCAGTAACCTCTATGATCACTTTGCACTAAAATGAACTTAGTTTTCTTTGTGTAAACTAAGAAAGTTAGTTTAATTCAGCATTATGGTCCAAACAGATATCATGAGCCGAGAAGCCTGTTCCTATGCTGTACTGCCATCTATTCTCTGATTCTTATGACTTACCTCAACTGCCTTTCTGAAACATTATGTGCAAATTATCGACACACTTCCCAAAGTCACATTTCAAAAATAAAATTCATTGGCTTTAAGATACTTTGAGATCTTCAGAGATCACAGAAAGCATTATATACAGTAAATGCAAATACTGTTAATTGAAGTCAGAAAAATGTTACAACATGGAAAGAGGCATTTTGGCCCAACAGGTCTACATGGATCAGCACAAGCAACCATAAGACATATGTGCAGAATTAGGCCATTCAGCCCACTGAGTCTGCTCTGTCACTTAATCATGGATGAGTTTTTGTTTAAACCCAGTTCTCCAGCCTTCTTCCCATTACCCCTTACCAATGCAGACCCTATCAATCTCTGCCTTAAGTACACAGAATGACTTGGCCTTTACCACCCTCTGTGGCAATGAATTCACCACCCTCTACCTTGAAGAAATTCCTCACTTTACTTTAAAGGGACACCCTTTATTCTGAGGCTGTGCATTTGTATCCTGGACTCTCCTACTCATGGAAACATCTTCTCCATGTCTACTGCTGTATCCACTGGGTTTCAATGAGATCTTCCTCAGAAGCTTCTCATAGCTTTTCACTACTGCAATCATCTTGACCCTCTCCACAGCCAGTACACCTTTATTTAGATACAGACCTTAAAAATTGTTCGCAATATTCCAAATGTGATCTGACCAATGTCTTATAAAGAACAATCCAGACTGTCTGACCTGCAAATTCCCTTCCTAAAACCCTGTTATATACCTTTCCACCAATAGGAAGAATCCCTTCCATAAATGCTCTCCTGATTTTAAATAATTCTATCACATCTCTCTGCACCCTCCTGTGTAGAAGGATAACCACAGCTTATATGGACTCCTGTCTATCCATATAACTAAGGTTGTTTGTTCCTGGAATCACATCAGTAATTCTTCAAAATATTGCATCCTTTGTAAAGTGTGTTGCTCAGAGTTGGGCCCAACACTCCAGATGTAATTTATAATGGTTCATTATGTCTTTCTTGTTCTTGTGTTATATGTATGTCACTAATTATGAAGCCCAGAACTGTCTTATGTTTTTTTTTAATCTGGTGTAATATTTCATTGTTTTTTTGTGAGACCTTGCAATGTGAAAAGTATCTGTTCTGTTTCCTACACTACAAGATTTTCCTCACTTCAAAATTAATTAACTATCAGTAAAGATTTTTGACACATCAGAGCAGATGTGATATTAATGCCTCTTTGATCAGACTGGTGTACACTTATAAATCAAAGCAAACCTCAACTTGGGACAAGTGCTTATGCTACAGTCATTGATCTCGCTGTCTATAGCCTCAAGGAGTCCACAATAGGGTCATTATTAGCCAGCTGAAAAATATACCTACCCCACTCACTGCCAATCCTCTACCTTTACACCCATGTTACATGCAAGAAGGTAGACACTGACTACATGTGTTAGGTATTATTGATTCATTAGTAACAACCTCAACCCGGGGTCCACGGACCCCTTGGTTAATGGTATGGTTCCATGGCATAAAAAAAGTTGGGAACTCCTGCCAAAAAGCATAGGAGCAGACTTAGGCCTATTCAGCCCGTCAAGTCTGCTCCACCATTCCATCAAGGTTGATTTATTTTCTTTCTCAAACCTATTATCCTGCTTTCTCCCAGTAACATTGACATCCTCACTAGTGAAGAACCTCTGACCTCCACTTTCAGTATTCCAATGAGGTGGCTTCCACCGCAGTCTGTGGCAATGAATTTCGCAGATTCGCCACTTCTGAAGAAATTCCTCCTCATCTCTGTTTTAAAAGGATGTTCTTGTATTCTGAGGCTGTGGCCTTTGGTCCTAGACTCCCCCACCATAAGACACATACTCTCCATGGCCACGCTATCTAGGCCTTTCAATATTTGATAGGTTTCATGATATCCCCGCTCATTCTTCTAAACACCTGCAGGTAAAGATCTAGAGCCATCATTTTACTGCTATACAATTATCTGACTGGCCAGTTGACTTACTCATTCTCTCCAAACTTTTAATAGTCCAGACTCAACATCTCCCATGCAGGCATGAGAGATTACTCTTCCCGCCACTGCAACAAGCCCTTCATAAACTCATTCCATTAATAGCAATTACCTTCTGTACTGAACCCATCAGAATCCAAAGGCACTAGCACCAATAACACTGTGATGTCCTCCCTCACAAACCTATCCTAAAACACCAGAGACTGCCTGCCTTTCCACTTGACTTTCAAAAACCATATTTATATTTTCCTATAAGCCCTTTAGATAGTATTCACTGTTCTATTTCTGTACCCACTCTTTAATATCTGGTCCTAATAGATTTGGGGTACAATTATAATTTAAACCATTAGGTAGGAAAGTGGCAGGACAGCTTTATTATCTCCAGGGAATGAGATTAATGAGATGAGGGCATGTCCTGGATAGTGAGCACCCTTAGTGATGGATGCCGCTTTCATGAGGCCCACTCTGGAAGATATCCTCAATGGTCCCTATCTAAATTAATCTCATCTACAAGCATTTGCTCTGTAGTTTTCTGTTTCCTCAAGCGTTTTAAGTGCCAGTCCAGATACTGTTTAAATGATCTGAGAGCAACCTCATGCAGCTGCCTCTCAGGCGGTACATTCCAGATTCCAACCACCTTCTAGGTGAAATATTTGTTTCTTACATTCCTTCCAAACCTACGATACTTCACCTTACACCTTCAGCCTCTGTTCAACCATTTTCTGCACAGACCATATGAATAGGAGCAGAATTGGGCTGCTCGGCCCATCGAGCCTGCTCCACCGTTTGATCACGGCTGATTTATTATTCCTCTCAACCCCTATTCTCCTGCCTTCTCTCCAAAATCTTTGATACCTTAACTAATTGTGAATCTGTCAACCTCCACTTTAAATACATCCAATGACTTAGACTCCACAGCCGTCTTTGGCATTGAATTTTTCAGATTTGTCACCCTCTGGCTAAAGAAATTCCTCCTAATCTCTGTTCCAAAAGGGACACCCTTGTATTCTGAGGTTGTGCCCTCTGGTCCAAGACTCACACACTTCTGGAAGCAACCTCTCCACATCCAGTCTGTCTAGGCATTTCAATATTCAAAAGCTTTCAATGAGATCCCACCCTCATTCTTCTAAACTCCAGTGAGTACAGATCCAGAGCCAACAAACACTCTTCATAGGTTAACCCTTTCACTTCTGGGATCATTCCCGTGCACATTCTCTGGGCACTCCGGATGAGCAGAAGTCAATTGATGTACTTTCTATAGGACAAATGATATCAGTTACTTTGAAGTTGCTCTACTCAACATCAGACACATCCCTTGCCTCTCTATGAAAGATGGTTTGGAATGATTACAGACAGAGGAATACTTTTGACATTTATTAACTGTCACAACCTGTTTGTGCATAGCAAAGCCTCACAAGCAACAAGGAAAATGACCAGTTAATAGTATTTGTTAATGGTTGAGAGAAAAGAATCAGACAGGTTAGTACATTCTCCCCATTCTTTAGATTATTACCAGGATGTTGCTTTACCCAACCAGCGAAGGGAAACCAGGTTCAAGCTTTCACCCAACAGTGTGATGTTTGTGCTACATTGGAGGGAGCCAGTCTTTTTATAACTTATGATAATGTGCAGATCGTGTGGGGTGTCTGACACTCAGTGATGATGATGATTGACAAGTAAGCTTGGCAGTCATGGCAGTCAGAACTCAACGTGTCATTAGAAACCAAACTAAAATTTAGTCTTGTATCAGAAACAGTGGCAGTGACCACATTAGGGGGCCACCAATAATCTCTGCAAAGTATATGCATATGTCCTCATTAGTGAACAATAATAAAACCTGCTTTGTTGAAGAGAACCTCATCTGCAAGGCTATGGATTTGCAACAATTACTTTGTGCAGTCAGTGTTGTACAATACATTACTCAACTCTATTTTACATATCTTTACTTCTTTGTACATTTACTCAAATAATTTAGAAAACATAGACCGAGAAAAAGTTTGAGAGTTCATCAGCTCAAAATTTGAGGCAGATACAACCCCCACTCCTGTGTTTTACTTCTTGAATCTTTGCGATTTCAATTCATCGTAGCAGTCTAAAGATTTGGTAGATAAAGAATGAGTAAGATTGTTCACCTGATTGATATTAAACATATGATTTATCATTTACCTCAGCAACACAGCTGTTGTTTCTCCAGTACGAGATCTAAATCGGGACTGGGTGGAAAAAAAAGACTGATTAATTCAAATCACTTACAACAAATGAATTGACATCTCAGCAGGCTGTCTCACTTGTCCAGACTGTCAGTGATAAACTCATGAGGGGGTGCTGGAATTATTATGTTGAGATGGTTGGTGAGGGCTGTGTTGGGGGAGGGTGGCGTATGATGCAGTGTTGCTTTTACAACAACAATTTGCATTTATATAGTGCTCTTAATGTGGTGACACAGTCCTAGACAATAGAGAGGTGCAGTTATCAGAAAGAAATCTGACACCGAGACAAGGCAAATATTCAAAGAAAACTTTTAAGCAACACACAAAACGCTGGAAGAATGCATAAGGTCAGGCAGCATCCATGGAAAGGAATAAAGAGTCAATATTTTTGATTGAGTCCTGATGAAATGTCCTGGCCTGAACTGTCGACTCTTTATTCCTCCTCATGGATGCTGCCTGACCTGCTGAGTTCCTCTAGCACTTTTGTGTGTGTCAGTCTAGATTTCCAGCATCCACAGAATCTCTTGTGTTTATCGTTTAAAGAACATTTCAGAGGATGAAAGGGGACAGCGGCTTAAGAATAGATTCCAGAGCTCTAAGCTGAGGCAGCTGATAGAATATTTAAAAGCAGCGAGGCACGGGTTGGAAGTCTCAGAAGAGAGCAGAGATAAGAAAAATGAGATTTCAGACGTCGGGAGGGGCAAGCCCAGTGAAGCATTTGGAAGCAGGCAAGGGGATTTTCAGGTACAGGTAATATTGGACAAGGGGCAAACATAAGTTAGTAAGCAAAGAAAAGTATGATAGAATCTTTAGGAAGGAAGTTCATAACAGAGGCTAATTCCAGTCAACTCTGGTTCAGTCATTTGGGTTTTCCAACACTTTTCTTCTCCCTTGGGAGCACTTGGCCCTTGATTTCCTCCACCACTTGTTAAGGCACTGAATGCTTGATGTGCTTCACTCCGGTATGGATTCTCCAGCTCCTGCACTGGTCAGTACTCCTCAATGGAAGCAGCTGCCCTGCTTCAAGATTTGCAAGCTGCACTAATAACTTATAGATTGCCTGATAACCTGGTGACGAGGCGTAGAGTGTCTGCTGACCCAAACTCCAAACAGGTAACGCTGTCCAAGATGATTAAAGTCAAAATTGAGTTTATTGTCATACGTACAAGTACATGTACGTACAGACACAATGAAAACATTGCAGAGCGTCATAGGCATACAGCATCATATAGGTATCATTCACAAGAAAAGCATAAACATAAATTATTCCCATTTATTTTTTGCAAGAAAATGCGATTAGAACAAAACGATATAAACATATTTTATTGCAAAATGATTAGTTTCTAAACTGCAGTGGTTAGGAAGTTGGTTCAAGACCTGGATGGCTGAAGAGAAATAACTGTTTGTGAACCTCATGATCTTCTTCGTCTGTGTGATTGGACCAATGCAGAGACAAACTGGAGGTTTCAGTTACGGATCCATTGGCTATGCAGTAAAGTAATCCCAAAGTCTCTAGTGAGGGAAAGCTGTCCCTCAGATGACATGTTAAGCCAAGAGCCTGTGGACAAAAAAATGCCCCAGACGGGCAGTTTATCCCAATATCCTAGCCAACACTTAAGCCTTAACCAAAACTAAAGGGAAAGCTTAACTGGTTATTTTAACAATACCCTTTGATGAAAGTTTGCAAATTGGCTATGTTACAACATTTCAAAAAAATTAGTTAAATGGAAGTATATGCACATTGAGATGCCAAAGCCAAATTATTTTGTTTTTCTTGCTTTTACATCTGGATTGTTAATCTATGGTTCAAATCTCATTAAAGCAGTTTGCAAAATACAATCCATTTTCAAAGGACAGAAATGGCAAAAGTGGTATCTGTCAAAGGACAATGATGCTGCCTGATTGTTGTAAATGCTCAATGGTCTTACCAACCATAGAGATACGTCACTCTTAATCCCATCCACCTTCTATATCATTAAGACCATAAAACATAGGAGCAGAATTAGTCCACTTGGCTCGTCTAACCTGCTGCACCATTTCATCATGGCTGATTCATTTTCCCTCTCAATCCCATTCTGCTGCCATCTCCCTGTAACCTTTCACACCTTGAATAATCAAGAACCTATCATCCTCCAACTTAAATAGAACCAATGACCTGAACTTCACAGCCACCTGTGGCAACAAATTTCACAGATTCACCACAATCTGGCTAAAAAAATTCATCCTCATTTCCATTCTAAATTAATCTCCCTTCTATTCTGAGGCTGTGCCCTCTGATCTTACATTCCCTCACCATAGGAAATATCCTCTCCATATCCACTCTATCCCCGAAACATTCTCCTAAACCTGTTCTGAACCCTTTCCATTTTCAGCATATCCATTCTTAGATAAGCTGTCCTGAACTGCTCATAATATTCCAATTGAGGCCTCAAGAGTGCCTTATAAAGCCTCAGCATTACATCCTTACTTTTATATTCTAAACCTGCCAAAATGAATGCTAACATTATATTTGCCTTCCTCACTACTGACTCAACCTGCAAGTCACTTTGCACCTCAGGTAGTTTGGATTTTCAGCTCATTTAGAAAATAGTCTATGCTTTTGTTCCTTCTTCCAAAGTGCATGACCATATACTTCCCAACACTGTATTCCATCTGCCACTTCTTTGCCCATTCCCTAATCTGTCTAGTTCCTTCTGCAGACTCCCTGCTTCTTCAACATTACCTGCCCCTCCACCAATCTTCGTATTGTCTGCAAACTTGTTGGATGACCCATCACACAGATACAATCACAAGGAAGGTGAGCCAGCGTCTTTACTTTCTTAAAGCACTAGGGAGTTTTGGTGTGTTACCCATTTCTACAGATCAGCGGTTGAAAGCATCCTGACTGGTTACATCATGGTCTGGTATGGCAAATTGAATGAAGACAAACGTGTGAAGCTACAGACAGTAGTGGACTCAGCCATGATACATCATGGGCACATTTCTCCCCAAACTGTGGTAATATCTGCAGAAGGAACTGCTTCAATAAGGCAACATGAATCATAGAACATACAACTACAGCACAGTCCAGGCCCTGTAGCCCAAGATATGGTACCAACCTTTTAACCTATCATCAAGGATCCCCACCATCAAGGCTATCTCATCTTTTTGCAGCCACCATAGAGCAGGAGGTACTGAGCCTGAAGTCCCACATCACCAAGTTCAAGAGCAGCTACTTCCCTTCAACCATTCAGTTCTTGAACATCCTGCACAACCTTAACCATTATGTGCAACAGCTCTAAGATCACTTTGATCACTTCACATGAAAATTGATTTTCTTTTCCAATTGTGATCTTTCTTGTAAACAATATTTATAATGTAAGTTTGATGTATGTTTTTCTTGTGAATGCTGCTTATTCAATGCCAAGTGCCTGTGATACTGCTGCAAGTCAGCTTTTCATTGTATAGGGCAACATTTGCATTCTTTCCAGTAATGCTCATATCCCTAAGAATGAATAGTCATTCCTGTATCCTAGTCCCTGCCTCACACCCCATCACTTAATGTACCACCTGGTGAATGAACTGAGGGAGAGAAAGTGATAATGAGAATGCATTGCCTTCTTAGCTACCTGGAGAAGAAAAATTTCAAAGCTGTCTCCTTTGATAATCGATGAAGAATTTGAATGTTTGAAATGTATTATTGAGTTTGAAAGGAGGGTCATAGGGCTATAGAATACGACAGCACATAACAGGCCATTCAGCCCATCTAGCCCATGCCAAATTGTTATTCAGCGTGGTGTCATTGACCACACATGGACCATAGTCTTCCATGTCCCTCACGTCCGTGTACTTATCCAATCTTCTCTTAAATGTTGAAATTGAACTCGCATCCTCTACTTCCTTGGACAGCTCATTCCACAGTCGCTTCCGCCTCTCAGGAATCTGGACATATAGATGAAGGGAACTTTGCAGGGTTCTGGAGAAGAATTGGTATTGGTACAAGCAAGATGAATAAGCTCTAGTGCTGTAAAATTCTACAATTCTATGAAGTTGTGTGTTAATTCTAACTACAGTCATGAAGAATGGAATTAGAGCCTCAAAGAGATTGCTCCAGCTCCATAATATACAGTGGCTTTGGTTGTCCCTCAACTCCTCCCACAGTCCCACAATGTTTTGCATCTTTTCCTAGCTTCTGCTTTGAGTTTTGAAGTCCTTTAGTTGTGGTTGTTGGCAGCAGTACACTTTGAGAGTTTTCACTTCCTTCAGCCGCTTATTTGTCCTTTCCACTTGGTGAGGAAATTCCAATCACCTTCCATTATCCCTCTTCTTCAGAATCACTCATGCCAAAGTACAGCCTTACCTTGTGGGATTATCACCTCTTCTAATCTGGATTGATTTAGAAATGCCACAATTGACTCAGATTCTATTGTACGTTTATTTTCTATCTAAGCAGTAACTGTGGAGTGAATAAATACTAACAAAGTGATGCAAATGGATTGTGATTATATTGTCAGGGCAATTGCCTACAGTTAAACATGAGTTCAAATGACAGTTTGATCAAAATCAGAATCAGGTTTATTATAACAAACATGTATCATGAAATTTGTTGTTTTGCAATGGCAATACATTAAAAAAATACTGTTATGATAAGAAATATATAAAAAGGAAATAAACAGTACAACAAGAGAGTAAAATAGTGATGTAGGGAGGTGATGTCATTGGCACACTAGTAGATAAAACTAGAGCAGAGTCTGGCCCCATGCAGTAGTGAGTATACAGGGAGTAGGGTAAGAAGGTGAGGACACAGTGTTGTTGATCACCAGTGTGAGAATTAATGTGGCGGTGATGTTGCTACCTATCCTTCCTGAAATGTCAGAATCATTGCAGAACATGGTGAAGGTGTTGCAGCCTATCTTTACCGACATGACAATACTTTTGTCTCCAGGCAAACTTTCTACAATCGGCTTCTCTGTAATCCCAGGGTTTGGATTTAGACACTAATTTATTCAAACCAATTTTTCTAAACAGCTGAATGAAACAAATCTGTTGCATTGTTCAACAGGAGTACAACAGGAGTACTGTAAAGGAGTACAAAATGTTTCAAACTGAATGAAAGATAATGAATGAATTAGGAACTGTATCCATTGGTGCTCATCTCTCACTGAAGGCATAGTCCCAGCTCCAAAGAAAGAGACCCCACTGGCCCATTTGTCAGTCAGTTAGTGAGGCCCTGGTTGACCTGTGACTGAACTCCAGTGACCTGCCTCTGTTACATATCCCTTGATGCTTCTGGTTAACAAAAAAACCATCAATCTCAGATTTAAAATTAACATTTACCCTAGTATTAATCGTCAACTGCAGAAGTGAGTTCTAACCACTTATCGTTCTGATTGTCTAACTGCTTCATGCCTCTGTAAGCCCTGAAAGTGATTTTTAACCTAGGTTCCCTACTGAACAACAGCTTAATTTTTCCATATTTATCTATCAAACTCCACTTAATATCTTGTATGTTTGCGTCTGTGTGTATGTATGTTATCTGAGATTTGTTTGGTCTGCATGTATTTTGGGCTGTTGGTGTATTATATGCAGGTGTAAATCTTGGTGCATGCATGTAGTGTGTACCAGGGATGGATGTGTGTGTGTGTGTGTGTGTGGATAGTGCTGGGAGGCAAAGGACTTTGCAGTTAATATGCAGAACCAGCTAACCTAATCTTGTTCTAACTTTATATTCTCTATAATGATAAAGAAATTATATCTATTCCAGTAGGCCACTGCATCAACCTACTGCAGAGAATCAGGAAGCAATAGTGGATGTCTGAAGTATTTGGGTTATAGAATCATAGAGAAGTAAAAGCACAGAAAAAGGCTGTTTGGCCCATCTAACCCATGCTGAAACTGTGGGCTGATACATAAGGACTCATACCTAACAATAGGAAACCTGCCCAGAGTTCAATGTCTGGTAAAGTAAATTTAATAGTAAATTTCAGAACCTCAAATTGCTGATTGCAAAAAAAAAGGTTACATGGAGTTGGTCTTAAGCAAAGGATTAAACATTTGCTTTAATGCAAGTATTAGATTCACTGTGAGGTGCATTGTGAAGGACATATCATTGCCAAGAAAGGTAATGTATCTTTATAATATTGCAATATTGCAGCTTTCATGTGAAGAGTAACTGATTCAAATGTTGTGGGCTCAGGGAACTAGTACAAATTCATTAGTATCAGACTCTGGCGTGCAAATGAACGAATGCCATTCTGTCAGAGGGCAAAATGTTAAATTGAAGCCTTCTTGTCAGTCCGTCTGAGTGGACATCAAGTATTCCATGGTGCTTCTGAAAAAAAAATTGCCATCTCTTAGCTGTTTGTGGGATTTTGTTTTATGAAATTTCTTGTTATTTTTCCTTATATGGTCTGATTTATTTTTGGCAGTAAATATATGAGATTGGTGGCTGGTGGCGTAGTGGCATCAGCGCTGGACTTCGGAGCGAAGGCTCCCAAGTTCAAATCCAGGCGGCTCCCTTGCACGCTTTCCATCTGGGTTGCACGTTGAACTAGCAACTCGGCCTCCTAAAAATAAACTAAAAAAAACGCTGTCATGACGGAAGCTCGATGACTCCACTCAGAGTTAAGGGCTTTCTTCTTCACTTGAGATTGGGGACGATCTGTGTGTCCTAGTGTATGGTACATGAAGAGCTTCGCAACTGCTGTAAGTAATTAGGAAAGCTAACAAATGAAATGATATCTTTTATTTAATAGAACATTGAATACTAGAACAGGGAGGTTAGGTTTCAGCTATATAGGGCTTTGTGTGTCACAACTAGAGTGCCACGTGCAGTGCTGGTCTCCTTATTTAAGGAAGGGGGTTAATGTAGTGGATGCAGTTCAGAGGAGGTTTATTACTCTGACATCTGGAAGAGATGGGTTATCCAATAAGGAAATGTTGGACAGGCTGGACTTGTATATGCTCCATTTTACAAGAGAGAGGGGGAACATAAGAGGGACTTGACAAGGTAGATGTGAAGAGGGTGCTTCCAGTTGTAAGAGAATCTAGAACAAGGCCTGGAAAGATGACTCTTTTAACACAGAGTTGACACAAATTATTTTTTCTCTATTAATCATGAATCCTTAGAACTCCATTCCTCACTTTGCAGTGAATGCGGACTATTTGAATATTACTGAGGCAGATGTAGGTAGGTTCTTAATAATCAGGGGGCTGAAAGATTACTGTGAACATAGAGCATAGAACTTAACAGCACAGCCCACGATATTGTGCCAACCTTTTAACCTACTCTAAAATCAATCTAACCATTCCCTCCTACATAGTCCTCCAGTTTTCTATCATTCATGCCCTCATCTAACAGTTTCTTAAATGTCTCTAATGTATCTGCCTCTAGCACCATTGGCATCCTCCTATACATTCTTTTAATCAGCTTAAAATTATGTTCCCTCTTATTAGCCATACTGTGATTGGACAGGAATACAGAGTTGTAGTTACAGTCAGATTTGCCATTTAATGATAGCATGTGCTTAAAGGGCTGAGTGGCCAACACAAATTCTGAGGTATACATTTGTTCGATAATGCTCTTTGTTATTCCCCTTGGGACAGTTTTGCCATGTTAGGTAGCTGTTTATGTGGAGGTTCTTGGTGATACATTTGAGGTTGTAAAGACAAAGTACACTCAGAGGCAACTTTATCAGGTAACCCTGTACACCTGCCTGTTAATGCAAGTACTTAGTCAGCCAATCATGTGGCAGCAGACATGGTCAAGAGGTTCAGTTGTTCAGAATGGGGAAGAAGTGTGATCTAAGTACTTTAACCGTGGAATGATTGTTGGTGCCAGACAGTTTGGTTGGAGTATCTTAAAAACTGCTAATCTCCTGGAATTTTCACACACTACAGTCTCTAGAGTTTATAGGAAATGGTGCAAGAAAAAAAAAGCATCCAGTGAGTACCAGTTCTGTGGGCAAAAAGATCTTTTTAATGAGAGAGGCTAGAGGAGAATGCTTGGACTGGTTCAAGTTGATAGAAAGACTACAGCCATTCAAATAACCACACATAACAACAGTGGTGTGCAGAAGAACATCTGTGAATGCACAGCATGTCGAATCTTGAGGTGGATGAGCTACAGCAGCAGAAAAACACCTCCTGTACCTAATAAAGTGGCCACTGAGTACATAAATGAATTATATTTCTGTTTGTTTTATATCCGGCCTCAATTAATTGTGTTCATTGTAGGTCGAATATTAATAATGCAGTTATGGTGAATTTGTTGGAATGCTATTTATTTCTCCAACACAGTTCTCAGTTAAAGTGGATAAAGAAAATGAGCTGGTTTTAAAAGCACACTCCGCACATATGGTATCTGTGAGACTCAGTCACTTAGTCATAAATTAATTAAAAGTTGAAGTGATCCATAGTGGAAAGCAGATTGTTTTACTGGTAAATTGCTCATTCTTTTGTGCCACTTAGTGTGATTTTACTCCTGCCCATCATTGTCTCTCATTGTTCTGTTTAACAGAGGGGGTCTGGGCTAGGAGCATGCCGAGGTTTCAGCTAATGACAGGAAGTCTTTAAAGTTTGCCCTGTATTTCATCTTCTCAACAGGAGTTCTTGGACGCATCTACTGTTTGATCCCTACAGTGAGATTATTGCTGCAGTTAATTAACAGATCCTCCAGTTACTTGCACTCGTTTGAAAGTGTACTGGAAGCCCGAAGGTAATAATTCAGGCCATCCCCACTGATAAATGCTTACAGGCGGAGGGTGTCCTTTACTTCCAGGGCAGATGTCCAGGTATTATGGCTGCTCCTTTTAAGAACACAAGAAACAGTAACAGGCCGGTCAGTCTCTTATTTCCCCATTTAATTAATCATGGCTGATGGTAATTCATCCTTTTCCATGTATTAAAAAAAGACGACCGCTTAGTTTTACAAACCACCTTTGTGGACACGGGTGTCCAAGAGGACTCCACTTTTACATTTGGGATGAAGTTGTAGAACGGTAAGAGTCGACTTCGACACATCAAGATCCCACAATGTCCCAGTAACACAAATGATTCTGAGATGGTCAGAACTTGCAGTCAGTATTAATTGCAAACACACGAGTTTGCAGCAAAACGACAAGCTGCTGGAGGAACTCAGCGGGTCGACCTGCATTTGTGGAGACACGGGGATAGAAACATAGAAACATAAAAATAGGTGCAGGAGTAGGCCATTCGGCCCTTCGAGCCTGCACCGCCATTCAGTATGATCATGGCTGATCATCCAACTCAGAACCCTATACCTGCTTTCTCTCCATACCCCCTGATCCCTTTAGCCACAAGGGCCATATCTACCTTCCTCTTAAATATAGCCAATGAACCGGGCTCAACTGTTTCCTGTGGCAGAGAATTCCACAGATTCACCACTCTCTGGGTGAAGAAGTTTTTCCTCATCTCAGTCCTAAAAGGCTTCCCCTTTATCCTTAAACTGTGACCCCTCATTCTGGACTTCCCCAACATTGGAAACAATCTTCCTGCATCTAGCCTGTCCAATCCCTTTAGAATTTTATATGCTTCAATAAGATCCCCCCTCAATCTTCTAAATTCCAGTGAGTATAAGCCTAGTCAATCCAGTCTTTCTTCATATGAAAGTCCTGCCATCCCAGGAATCAATCTGGTGAACCTTCTCTGTACTCCCTCTATGGCAAGAATGTCTTTCCTCAGATTAGGGGACCAAAACTGCACTCAATATTCTAGGTGCGGTCTCACCAAGGCCTTGTACAACTGCAGCAGAACCTCCCTGCTCCTGTACTCAAATCCTTTTGCTATGAATGCCAACATACCATTTGCCTTTTTCACCGCCTGTTGTACCTGCATGCCCACCTTCAATGACTGGTGTACAATGACACCCAGGTCTTGTTGCATCTCCCCTTTTCCTAATCAGCCACCATTCAGATAATAATCTGTTTTCCTGTTCTTGCAACCAAAGTGGATAACCTCACATTTATCCACATTAAATTGCAACTGCCATGAATTTTCCCACTCACCTAACCTATCCAAGTCACCCTGCATCCTCTTAGCATCCTCCTCACAGCTAACACCACTGCCCAGTTTCGTGTCATCCGCAAACTTGGAGATGCTGCATTTAATTTGCTCATCTAAATCATTAATATATATTGTAAACAACTGGGGTCCCAGCACTGAGCCTTGCGGTACCCCACTAGTCACTGCCTGCCATTCTGAAAAGGTCCCGTTTACTCCCACTCTTTGCTTCCTGTCTGCCAACTAATTCTCTGTCCACATCAATACTATACCCCCAATACCGTGTGCTTTAAGTTTGCACACTAAGCTCCTGTGTGGGACCTTGTCAAAAGCCTTTTGAAAATCTAAATATACCACATCCACTGGCTCTCCCCTATCCACTCTACTAGTTACATCTTCAAAAAATTCTATAAGATTCGTCAGACATGATTTTCGTTTCACAAATCCATGCTGACTTTGTCCGATGATTTCACCTCTTTCCAAATGAGCTGTTATCACATCTTTGATAACCGACTCTAGCATTTTCCTCACCACCAATGTCAGACTAACCGGTTTATAATTCCCCGGTTTCTCTCTCCCTCCCTTTTTTAAAAAGTGGGTTACATTAGCCACCGTCCAATCCTCAGGAACTAATGCAGAATCTAAGGAGTTTTGAAAAATTATCACTAATGCATCCACTATTTCTTGGGCTATTTCCTTAAGCACTCTGGGATGCAGACCATCTGGCCCTGGGGATTTATCTGCCTTTAATCCCTTCAATTTACCTAACACCACTTCCCTACTAACATGTATTTCCCTCAGTTCCTCCATCTCACTAGACCCTCGGTCCCTTACTATTTCCAGAAGATTATTTATGTCCTCCTTAGTGAAGACAGAACCAAAGTAGTTATTCAATTGGTCTGCCATGTCTTTGTTCTTATGATCAATTCACCTGTTTCTGACTGTAAAGGACCTACATTTGTCTTGACCAATCTTTTTCTTTTCACGTATCTATAAAAGCTTTTACAGTCAGTTTTTATGTTCCCTGCCAGCTTTCTCTCATAATCTTTTTTCCCTTTTCTAATTAAGTCCTTTGTCCTCGACATGTCCTCAACATCCCACAACATTCCAAGAAATCCTCTTCCTCAGCACCCTTACCAATTTGGTTCACCCAGTCTATATGTAGATTGAAGTCACCCATTACAACTACTGTTCCTTTATTGCACGCATTTCTAAATTCCTGTTTAATGCCATCCCTAACCTCACTACTACTGTTAGGAGGCCTGTACACAACTCCCACCAGCGTTTTCTGTCCCTTAGTGTTATGCAGCTCTACCCATATCGATTCTACATCTTCCAGGCTAATGTCCTTCCTTTCTATTGCGCTAATCTCCTCTCTAACCAGCAATGCTACCCCACCTCCTTTTCTTTCCTGTCTATCCCTCCTGAATATTGAATATCCCTGGATGTTGAGCTCCCATCCTTGGTCACTCTGGAGCCATGTCTCTGTGATCGCAACTATATCATATTCATTAATAAATACCTGCACATTCAATTCATCCACCTTGTTACGAATGCTCCTCGCATTGACACACAAAGCCTTCAGATTTGTATTTACAACACTCTTAGCCCTTATACAATTATGTTGAAAAGTGGCCCTTTTTGATTTTTGCCCTGGATTTGCCTGCCTGCCACTTTTACTTTTCACCTTACTACTTTTTGCTTCTACCCTCATTTTACACCCCTCTGTCTCTCTGCACTTGTTCCCATCCCCCTGCCACATTAGTTTAAAGCCTCCTGAACAGCAGTAGCAAACGCTCCCCCTAGGACATTGGTTCCAGTCCAGCCCAGGTGCAGACCATCCTGTTTGTACTGGTCCCACTTCCCCCAGAACTGGTTCCAATGCACCATTTTTCAAGCCACGTATTCATCTGAAATATCCTCCTATTTCTACTCTGACTAGCACGTGGCACTGGTAGTAATCCAGAGATTATTACCTTTGTGGTCCTACTTTTTAGTTTATCTCCTAACTCTCTAAATTCACCTTGTAGGACCTCATCCCGTTTTTTACCTATATGGTTGATAACTATGTGCACCATGACCACTGGCTGTTCACCCTCCCATTCCAGAATGTCCTGCAGCCGTTCAACGACATCCTTGACCCTTGCACCAGGGAGGCAACAAACCATCCTGGAGTCTCGTTTGCGGCCGCAGAAATGCCTTTCTATTCCCCTTACAATCGGATCCCCAATCACTATAGCTCTCCCACTCCTTTTCCTTCCCTCCTGTACCGCAGAGCCTCCCATGGTGCAATGAACTCGGCTGCTGCTGCCTTCCCCTGATGAGACATCTCCCCCAACAGTATATCTGTTTAGGAGGGAGATGACTCAGGGGACTGATGTACCCGGAACGTTAATTCTCCCGCTGCCTGACCCGCTGAGGTCAACAGTTTGTTCTGCGCGTCGCGATAACTTTCCTTATTGTCCTTCCAAGTCAAGTGACAGGGCGCTGCGTATTCGAACGGTTCGCCAGCTATCCGACGCAAAGCGTTCGTGGGGGTTTAATTTTGCTCAGTGCTGGGAGAGGCTTGCCTGTGGAAACCCCGCGGCACGTGTGTCTAAAACTCCCAGATGGATCTTACTTTCGAGTGAAAGTAATTTGGCGTTTCCTTTTCAGATTGCTGCAAACAGTTTAAAGAACTAACCCGCCTCTGAAGTTTGGCAGTCACTTTTTGAAAGAAATAGAAAGCCGCCCACTTACCCCAGTTAACAGCACATTGATTGGAGACGTTTAAAATTATCTGCCTGATACTCCACGAAGAGAAAATGAAACCAAAACAGTTCGGTATCTTATGGGAATTACGTCTATGAAATAAGTCAGAGAGAGATTTAGAAGTTCATTTGGGTACTAGTTGATTGTCTGACGAACTGCAGTACCTTTTTATAGACTTCGACCTATCTTACCCATTCTGTTCATTTTGTTAAGTATATTGTATCTGCTTTTGGTATCGATTAAATGTTTAGCACTATTTACAGGTAACTAATACATAACGACAAAATATTTACAGTCACCAAAAAAATCTAGCATCAAAGTCAGCTCTGAAACAACTTTTAACTTCAATCACTTTAAGGCGAGTGTGTTTTTAACTTACTTCATTACCATGATTTAAAGAAATATTTAATCCTTTGAATGGAGAAAACTTTTAAAACAATTCTGCTTAGCGATCGACTATTTTAGATTTTAATTAGTATTTCCAAGTCGGTCAGTTGGATTGTAAATCAGGATTCCGTCCGACTTGCGGAATTACGGAAAGTGAGAGCTATTCGCCTATGAAGACTTTCGAGTGAAGGGCTCGTTTAAAGTGTAAAACTTTAAAACCTGACAACTAATCCGGTGTTTTTTGTAGGGACCCCTGCTACTGTTACCTGCTCCTCGAGAACTAAAATAAAATGATACGCTGCGTTTCCAGTTGCCGAGTGATCCTTTGGAACTAATCCAGGCTGACTGGAAGCCGGACGATTTAACGCCGTCCTGTCCCCTCCTTACACCGGCGCCGTCGCTGCTCTATCTTCCCACCGCGCCAGAGATGCAGTAATTGCCCGGCGATTCAAACGGCATTTCTCCTCTCTCCGACGCTAACACCTCTGTCATTCACATCTAACTGCTGTCAACTGCTTTTTGTGCAGTGGACTGACGGATAAGGATCTTTCAGTTCGCTGACGATCTGCTGAAAGCTGATGCACGGCGCCTGTTGTAACGTGGACCGCTGCTGGACCACGCAAGCAGGCTCGGTGGCGCTGCCTCAGTCAGAACATCCTCGGCCCGGAGACAGTGTTGGGTTCCTCGGACTCGGACAAAAACCCAGCGTTCACTTTCAGGTACAACACTGACAAAGCGTTGCACTGTGAAGTGGCGCGTTCTAACCGAGAAATCGAGAGTTAGTTACCCCTGACCCCCTGGTCAATACCTTTTTTCCTCACAACAGACTGAGTGTGAGTGTCCTTTTGCTGCTGAGGGTACTTGGCCGTGTAGACAAATAGGTTGCCGAAGTCCTTGTGTTACAAAAGTTGTTGGTTGTCCGTTATACCCACCAATGTCAGGAGACCCGTACAGGGAGTTTTTAAAGTGAAAAGCCGTTATACTGGCGCAGTTCCATTTCTCGACCTCGGATGTCCGGGTCCAGTGGTACAACTGGAGTCTTGCTTGGTTGCAGTGGATGGCCGTGACTCTTTCTGTCCCTTCCCTCTCCATGAAGCATTGCAGGACTGCCTTCCCGGACCTGACTTCACATGCTAGGACCGACATGTCCTCATGTCACTGGGGTATGAGGCCAACCAGCTACCCTTACCAGGCTTAGCCCGACTGTCGAAGCAGCGTACCGGGGTGTGGCCGCTGTCGTAAGCAAACAGCGTCTTGAAGACACCGGTGAGAACTGAGTCCGGTGCGGTCCAAAGGTGAGAGAACTGCCCCAGAGTGGAGACGACAAGTCCTTTAACCAGAGGTGCTACCCCTCCCTGGACACCCCATTTACCCTTCAATTACAGATATTACTAGCATCAAAAATACTTCTTGAAGCTTTTTGGGCTGTGATGTAATCTCCAAGAGGTCTTACCAATGGAAGTCCTTTCTTAAAATAATGCCTTGCCTCTGTTTAGGTGATTTTTTTTAGAGTTGAACCGCGTGTTGTCAAGAACCTGCTTTAACTCAACGTTTCAATAAGCATACAGAGTAACCCCACCCCAAAGGGTCTGGCCGGGAGACACTGGATTACCCTTGCTTTAGTCTTGGGAGGTGTTGGGCAAAGGTTGTGGGGGAAGGCGGTGTCTTTTAACAGCGCGGTGTCACCTTCGATCTAAATGGCTAAATGATTGAACGAGAAAGGCTTCACTGCAAAGAAAACGGGACCCGATTTGTTCGGGGTCAGTGGACGTGGTTGAAACCATCTTGTTGGTGGATACCTCTTCAAGTTATTAGGCTGTCAGCCTTGCCTATTCGGTCGGGATTTATATTTGAGAGATGTGGGCCTGTGGGAGGGGTTGGGGGGGGGGGGAATAGATGTCAAAGGATTAGAAGGCGAAAGACTGCGTGTTGAATGAACTTTAAACCCCGATACCTGGCCGCTAGTTGTTCGTTTACCTTTATATTGACTAGCCAAACTTCAGCGAATAATCATACAAGTGTTAAAGGTTATATTATTTTAAAACAAATCAGTACGTGTTGCACTGAGGTTCATGGTTGATATTCTCTTAGGAAGTCAGGTAAATACTGAGACAGGGCAGTAACAGTACTTTAATGGCGGTTGGGAAATGGGATTAATTTAATTAAAAAGTGCAAAATACAAGATAATACAAAATCTCATAACCGACCTTATTATAACTTGGCACTTCACTGCCTACCTACACTGCAATTTCTCCGTAGCTGTACCAGTTTATTCTGCATTGTGTTATATTTCTCTTGTACTACGTCAATGCAATGTTGTAATGAATTGATCTGTATGAACAGTACGCAAGCTTTTCACTGCTATTTGGTACATACCAATTCTAATTCCAAATCCAATGTTTTCAGTTCCTGTATAATTGGTCAGATGAAAACTGTTGATTGAAAAGTGATTTCAGTGTAAGAATAAAGAGAAAATCAGAAAATGCTGATGGTACTTAACAAGTCAGTAGTACTACGGAAAAACAGGCATAAAAGTTTCAAGTTAATAGCCTTTCCTTGGGATAATCAATTACCTGAAACACAAACGCTTGTTTACCTCCATAGATGCTGCCTGACCTCCTGAGTGTTTCCGGAATTTTCTGTTTTCTTTCGGATTTTCTTGTATACTGAATTAGCTTTGCTTTTAGACAGAAGACATCTAACTGAGACCAGGCCTGTGTAGCTTTGATCCTGAAAAAAATATACCTGCTATAGACAGTGCGAAATTCATCAGGTTGGTTCCACCTAGTCATAAAATGAGAGATTGTGTTGACTAGGACTTTATTCTTCAGGTGGAAATGCTCAGAATGCTGAACAAAGAGGATGTTTCCCTTTGCTAAGCAGTAATGGGGGGGGGGGAGTCACAATCTCAAACTAAAAAGTCTAAAATGAAGATAAATTATTTTCACTTGGATCTTTGGAATTCTCCAAGCAGGAAATGGAGGCTGTTATTGGGTTCTTTATATGAGAGTGAGATTAATGTCTGGATATGAGCTCAATAAAGGTACTGAGGCAGGGAGATAAAGGCACAGTAGATTGCAACACCTCATGTTCTGTGTAGGTAGATGACAAGCTGATGATACATACATTGAATCCTCCATTTTCAGGAAAACAATCCCCCCACTGGCCCTTTGCTCTCTTCAGGTTACCCAGTACCTCCTACATCCACTCCAGCCCCCATCACCCACTTCCTCTTGTCCATCACCCATGCACTCTTCCCGCTGGGTCCCCTCTGTCCTACTCGTTTACATCTATTCTTCCCACCTCATTTATTTGGTTCAATGCTCCACTCCATTTCCCATCAGATTCCATCATCTGCAATACATTGTCACCTCCACCTATCACCTCCCAACCTCTGTCCTCCAATGGGTCTCAACCTGAAATGTCAACTGTCCATTTCCTTCTGTAGATGCTGCCTGACCCTTGGAGTTTCTCCGGCACCTTGTGGGTTGCTAAGGTAGAAAAATTTGTTGAGTGGGGAAGCAGATTTGAGGGGCCAAATGGCCTTACCCCTGCATCCAATATCTTATCTGTGCTGATACGCTTTCTTCAGTGATTAGTGTGTTTTTGATAAAGCCTGCTTCTGTATCACTGCACTAGTAGATAGTGAGGTGTGATTATGCGTCAGTGTCAAGACTTGAGTTCCCGTGGACAGCAGTGCTAGATCTGTGCAGGTCAGGCTCTGGAGACTATGTACTGGCTCACGTAACCAATGTTTGCTTCGTGCACTCGCCACTGGCAGGCAGTTTGGAAGAATTTTTCCTACATCTGCCAATTGAAAGAATTGGACAGGAAAGTGTTACAGAAGAATACAGTGTCGTGCCGAGCTAGGAACCCCTCTTACCTGCTACCTAATGCACTATGGCTGAATTTAATTTACGATGCTGTGCAATGCATCAAAAATGAACAAAACATCAGGAACAGCACAAAACTAATAATCATTCTGAGCTTGGTTTATAATCACCCTAATGAACCATATGGAATCACAGCTGTACTCCAGCACAACTTTAAACCTAAAAGTGCAGAAGTCTCCCTGTTTATCTTTCCCTTATTGGCATTGGGCTGCTATTCCTACTGACCACGGTGGCCAAGGGCAGCCTTCGGCAGCTGGGCTTGCAAGTATTCATGGGGTGGAGGGTGTTTACAGAGCCCACCACCCAGCAAGCGGTATGGGATGAACAGGAGCCAAGTGCACCCGACTATGAAGGCAGAAACAGCAGGAGGGACGAGTGTACTGCTTAAAACTAGAAAGACTTGTGGGGAGACATCATGTTTCACAACCCCATTTGATGTGCAAGGAAATATTGCTGGGTAACCCCCTCCCACTTGTACAAAAATAGAAACAGTCAAGACAATGCCATCCATTCAGTAGTTGTTGGGCTGGATCAGTGACAACACTTACATTGGTTCACTGGTTATAAAAGTTCTTTGTCATGTCTTGAGCAAAGAAGGCCACTATGTAAGTACCAGCTTTGTTCTGGAAAGCGTTAGTGATGACTTTGTACGCCTTGAGAGGTGGTTACTGGCAATGGTGGTGAGTTGATAGTGTGAGATATGGGAACAGACATGGAAAGCCATGCAATATCAAAGTCAATAGAGCCATCAGCTCATATCTCCATTGTCCAGGGTTTCATCCAGACCTCTGTGTGGAGTCGGCATGTTCTCCCTGTGACAAATCACAAAGATATGCAGGTTGGTAGGGGCCTTGCACTAGTATGTAGGTGAGGGGTAGCTTCTGGGTGGAATCAGAAACAGTTTTATCACTGACATATGTTGTGAAATTTGTTGTTTTGCAGTGGCAGTACAGTGCAATACATGAAATATACAATAAACAGTAATGAAATATATAAAATTTTAAATAAGTATTGCAAAATGTGAGCAAAAAAAATTAAGGTAGAGTTCATGGGCTCATTGTACATTCAGAAATCTAATAGCGGAGGGGAAGATGCTGTTCCTAAAATGCTGAGTGTGTGTCTTCAGACTCCTGCACCTCTTCTGTGTTGGTATTAGTGAGAAGAACACATGTCCTGGGTGGTGACTTCCCTTAATGATGGATGCTACCTTCTTGAAGGATCATCTTTTGAAGGGGTCCGCGATGGTGGAGAGGCTGGTGCCCTGATAGAATTAGTTGAGTTTACAGCCCTCTGCAGCTTTTTGTAATCCTGTGCAGTGGCCTATCCATACCAAATGGTAATGCAACAATTAGAAAGCTCTATTGAAATGTTCTAGTCTTTAATGACATACTCCCCTCAAACTCCTATTGAAATAGAACCACTGGCTTGCCTTCTTTGTAATTGCGTCAATATGTTGCTCTCAGGATAGACCTTCTGAGATGTTGCTACCCAAGAACATGAAATTAATGGAAATGTGGGGGGGGGGGGAGGGGAGGAATAAAATGGGTTAAAAAAGGATCCAGTGCTTTCCTGGTGTACATAATGAATAAACTTTTCTTGGGCTTCCAGCCAGGTACTGGTATCAATTTTAACTGACATTTCGATGACAAACGTTGCCATCTTCATCAGGGATGAAGTCTGGGCATGCCTAGTCCCGTGGTATTCAAGTCATTAAAAAAAAGATGATGGATTGGCTGAGGGTTAGATTGAGACCTTCATCTTTGTTTGGGTTACCTAACACAATTGGCAGTAGCAAAAGGTTGCATTTGCAATGGCTATAGGGTTGGCTTAAACAGCACAAAATTATCTTGCCACACCAATTGAAGGAAGCCATTGAAATAAAATAGAGGAAAAGAACTTTAGCAAAGACGAAGGTCTCGCTCCAAGTAAGAACTGGAATTCTATTGTAAACAAGGTGGGACAGCAGAAACCTGATTGGATGAGTAATAACCAACCAGGAGAGATGGGTGATGGGGCTATAAATACCACCAGACTAAACACGTCCAGCTGTCATCCCTGATGAAGATGGCAGAGTTTATTATCGAAATGTTGTTTAAAATCAATGCCTGCACTCAGCTGGAAGTCTGAGAAGAATTTATTCATAGAATGGGTTAGTGTGTGTTAATGGTTGCCATGGATGGGCAGAAGGACACTCTTTATGACCCGTGTACAATATCTCATCATTTAAATTCAGTGCATAAGTAAAGTCATGTTAATATTATCATCCATTGTACTAAATTGAAGTGATATAAATGGTCATTCAGCAGATACTGCAGTGAAATACTTCTGTAGTTATTCCACTGAGTGCTAAAATTTTCCAGTCCTCAGCCAGCCCATTATCTTTTCTTTTAATGTCTTGCTTCCATGAATTGAATTTGACATAGTGTTACTTTAGGTGACCTTATGCCATTGTCAGTTTAGAGATTCGTCTGACAGGTAATTAAAACCAGCATGCCCACTAGCAGTAAGCAACATGCAGATTGAGCACCCAGTTTTAGGGCTTGAGTTCCTAGAGACTTCATCTGCTTACACTGAACGGGCGGCCCTTAATCTACAAGCTCCAGTGAGTCACAGTTCTAGCTCTCGAGCTGTGATGTGAATATCACAAGACTGCAGCTCTGTGTTGCTGGGACTATGGTTGGCTGAGCACTTGACAACGTGCGCTGCACTGAAACTCTACTGGGCCTCTCCTGACATTTTGAGTTATTGAGTCAAACAACACAGAAACCGGTCCTTCAGCTCAACATATCCATGCTGACAGTGTTGACCAGCGAGGTAGTCCCAACTGCCTGTGTTTGGCCCATAGCCCTCTAAACCTCTCCTATCCAATGTAGTTATTGGGATGGCTATAAGTGTTGCTAATGTGCCCACCTCAACTACTATTTCTGTCAGCTCATTCCAAATACACACCACCCTTTGCATGAAGAAGCTGCTCCTGATGTCCGTTTTACATCTTTCATCACTGACCGTAAACCTATTCCCTCTTGTTTTCAGAACCCCGTCCCTGGGAAAAAGCTGATGTGCTTTTGCCCTATGCCCCTCATAATCTTGTATACCACTACTGGTTCCCCCCTCAATCTCTTATGTTCCAGGGAACAAAGACCTAAGTTTACACAACCTCTCCTTGTAACTTCGGTTTCCAAGTTCAGCCAACATCCTGGTAAATCTTTTTTTGCACTCTATTTAGTTTAATAACATCCTTCCTATAACAGGGTGAGCAAACTGTACACTGTGTGCCAAGTGCAGCCTCCCTAACATCTTATAAGACTACAACTTAACTTCCCACCTCTTATACTCAGTGACTTGGCTGATGAAGGATAGCATGCTAAATGCCCTCCTCATCACCCTGTCTAAATACCCTTAATTCCCTCTTAACTACCCTCTCTTCTTGTGACACCACTTACTGCTAACTGTGCCCCTGCATGTCTAGGATCTTCTGTGACATTAAACTTACATTGGTTTCAAATAATCTTTTCTTTACATCCTTCGAATCCTTTTTTCCCACGTTTCCCCTCAAATGCTCTAAGTTATTCATCTCAGCATCAGGTATTTTGTCCATATTCCAACCATTTTTTTAGCGAAGACCTTCTTCACAAATTCCTTTTTGCATTATTTATGTGTATTCTCCCAAATGGAAGCACTTTCCCTATGCCCTTACCATGTGATATTTTCAATATTCCACTCAGTTGTGGGTGAGTGGGAGAATCTAAGGGGTACAAGGGGAATGTGGGGGAATACAAAGGGATGTGATTACTGCTTCAGGGTGTTCCTTGCCAAAAACCAGGGCAAAAGCTGGTGAGTCTTTCCTCTTAGTCTTGACAGCACTATCTCAAGCTTCTCACCTTGTAAGAGATGAGGCACTGTGGCCCAAACGCATTTGAAGTACAGAGTCTCTAATCGCCAGTACTAGTTCACAACTAATGTGGGTGAAAGTATTTCACTGTATTTACTGTGGAAGTGAAATAAACTTGATCCAGTCATCACAGAATCAAGCAAATGCAAATGGCCCGTGACACTGGGAAGACAGTTTAAAATGGGATGTTAAATTCAAAGTCGTCAAAGTCAGAATAAATTTATTATCAATGTTGCCAGATAAACCAACTTTAAAACAAGTCACTTCGGGTAGATGGGGCTCGTCGGCTGTGGTTGGCCGCTCATCCAGGAGAAGGAATACTCTGATGTCAAACCTAAAACCCCACTGCCTTGTGGCTATACCCCTCATGGGGAAGGTTTGGGAGTAAACTCCAGGGAAAAATCTGGAGCTGGAGTCCCTAAGACAATCAAGTGTTGAGTTCAATGCTGACTGGCAAACTCCTTGATGCCACTGATGCCAAACTGTATCAGACTCTGTCGTTCCTTTGGATTCATCAGCTGCGTGGAGCTGCATGCTGCATTGGGCATCAGCCTGCTCTCCATGTTGTACTGCTCTGTATATTGTACTTTGCTTATTGACACATCTGCCCTGGGAACAAATTCTCTCAATTTATGCAGCAATGTGAAATCTTTTTAATCTTTCCATTAAGTACAGCATTTCAGCACAGCCCACGATGCTGTGCCAACATTTTAATCAACTTTAAGATGAACCTAGCCCATTCCTCCTCCATTTTTCTTTTGTCAGTGTTTCTTAACAAGTTTCTTAAATGTCCCCAATGTATCTGCCTCTACCATCACCCTGGGCAGAGTGCTCTACATACTCTTCATTAAGGGTCTCTTTGTATAAAAAAACTTACCTCTGATATCCCCTATATTTTCCAGTCACCTTAAAATTTTGTCCACTCGTGCTAGCCATTCCTACTCTGGAGAAAAGTCTCAGACTATCCACTCAATCTATGCCTCTGATCATCTTGTACATCTCTATCAAGTAACATTGCATCTTTCTTCAGTCCAAAGAGAAAAGTCCTAGCTTGCTCACCCTAGATATGTTGTCTAATCCAGGCAGCATCCTGGTAAATCTCCTCTGCACCCACTCTAAAGCTTTCACATCTTTCCTACAACAAGGTGGCCATCTCATTAAGCTGTTATAATGTTAATACAGCAACAACGAAGACAGATCTTTATATAGCACCTTTGATATAGTGACAGCATCCTGTAAAAGGGCCTTGGCCGGCCTGAAACATCAACTGTTTATTCATTTCCATAGATGCTGTCTAACCTGCTGAGTTTCTCCAGCATTTTGTATGTGTTATGTAAGAACATTTCTGATTCTCCTGTGGTGTAAGACAGACAAGTATTGTGAGAACCTGGAAGTATTGAAGGGTCAAGGGAGTTGGAGGTGAGGTGCAGCCAGTTGTCACTAGTTAAAATGTGGATGTTAACTGTGTTTTGGTGTGGCACTGTCAAGGGGTAGTGTATGCACAGGAATCCTTAGCATTGAAGATGGTGTAAGAGGAAATCATCATGGGTGGATGCTCTGGCCACACCAGGGTGAGGGTGAGTACAGCGTCACCCATGGGAATGATGGTGGGGAGCACTATTGAAGGTTTAGTCTACCCCAGCAAAGCCTACAGACAATGTCCTTTGTTTTTGTCCAAATACTGCAGCAACAAGTAGCATAGAAGCTGGCTTTACCGGGAGTGAGTTACTTATACTTTCAACAACAAAGTTTGAGTAAAATCTGCAGCCACAGTACTAGTTTTGCAGTTTTTAATGTGTGCCTCCCCTTCTCTCTGCTGTTACTTCACCAACACAGGAGGCTGCAGCATCAACAATGGGAGCCCACAGTGGCAGTCAGCAGCATCACCCCATCCGTAGTCTGGACATCTGTTTAGAACAGGTGCTCCTTGCCAGTTTGGCTTTATGCTGTATCTGAGACCTCGGTGTGAATAAGACCATAAGACATACAAACAGAATTAGGCCATTTGGCCTATCAAGTCTGCTCCACCATTCTACCATGGTTCCTGCCTTTTCCCCATAACATTTGACATCCTTACTAGCTAAGAATCTGTCAAATTCCGTTTTAAAAGTACCCAATGACTTGGCCTCCAGGGCCACTTGTAGTAATGAATTACACAGATTTACCACCCTCTCCAGTTTCTAATCTAAAGGGACATCCTTGTATTCTGAGGCTATGCCCTCTGGCCTTTGACTCCTATCCATGTCCACTCCATATAGGCCTTTAAATATGCAATAGGATTCATTGGGATCCACCCTCTTTCTTCTAAATTACTGTAATTACAGCCCCAGAGATATCAAACGCTCCACAAATGTTAACCCTTCCACTCCCAGGGCCATTCTCATGAACCTGCTCCAGACTCTCACCAATGCCAACATATCCTTTCATCCTTTCTTAGATAAAGGGTCCATATGCACTATACTACACATGTATCTGTGTGTACACACACACACACACACACAAACACACACACACCAATACACACCAACTGAATACGACAAACTAGAGGGCTTATAAAATAGAGAGCTATGGGTAACCCTAGGTAGTTTCTAAGGTAGGGACATGTTCAGCACAGCTTTGTGGGCCGAAGGGCCTGTATTGTGCTGTAGATTTTATTGAACAATGCTTCCCAAGAGAAGTCAATTGTGCAGAGAAAGAATAAAGTTGGTTAGGATTTTTAACAATGGAATACTTTTCCAATTGTGCCTCAAATAAACAGGTAGAAACTACTTTGTTTAATGTAAAAGGCTACTTGGCAACTTTTTTCCTATAATAAATTAATGCTGCCAAATAGTTTTATTTTCCTTTTGCTCTCACAGGCTTTGGTCACCCCACACTCAAAACAATGGACAACTATTTTCTAAAAAAGATATTTCCGGTTTTGATCAAATGATAGCTTCTATTAAGAACTTGCATCTATTCAGCCAAGCAGCAGTAGCTGAGATGCATATGCTTGTCTAATTTTATTTAAAAGCATTTCACTTTTTTCCTCCTGTTAACATTGTTGCTTTTGCTCAGACAGTAATGGGTTTCCCTTATGCCTTGGATTGTTATGATCATGTAAATTTATTGGTGCTTAGAAGAACGGAGCTATTAAAACATTACAACAACCATTACAGCGTGTGTCTGATGTCGTTCTCCTAACGAACATATGCTTCCAACTGAATGCCTAAACTCTTATTTATGGATTTAATTTAATGTGCGGAAAGAATTCAAAATTAAATTCTGTACTCGCCTCCGGAGAGTGTCAGTGTATAATAACATGGTAATTTTTACACATCTTTATGAGAAATGGGAAAATTAATTCTTTTTGACAAGTTGTAATTATTCGACTTGGAACAGTTGCAGCTGAGCAGTTTGTGAGGCTGTTGTCTGGTACTGGTTTCTGTGAGATGGGTTGGGTGGGGGGGGGGGAAGGAGATGTTTGTATATTGGTGGGTTTATAATGTGTGACACATTCCCCACTGCAAATTAACGATGAGCAATCTGAATGGGGCTGCAAACTCCTGTCACCACAGAGAAAGTTACACTTCACCTTCTATATTTTTAAATGCCCCTCTTCTACATTAAGGTTTTTTTTAAAGCAATTAAGTTGAAGCTAAAAGTCTACTTTAAGAAGATTGCTTGCCCAACCCTCCATATAGATTGGATGATTCAGCCTACAGGTTTATTTGTACAGATTTGGAGGTCAGATGTAAATACTTTGTTTTATCTCATTCCGTTGTTCTCTCCCTCTGTTGTATTGTTCCATGTTTTTTCCTGTGCTTTGATGTGCCACACACCAGGTGTTCATGTTCTGAATTACACATGAAAGGGCCCATATTCCATGCTAATTAAACCAGCAAAACTGCCTGTATACAGTTTCTTTAACCAGCTAACACCCCTGTCCAAGTCACCCCACCCACCATCCCACCCATGCACATACCATACACTTTGGCTATTGCTGGCTGTCATCTAAGATAAATAAAGTTCAACTATCTGTATAAAATGTAAAAAAGGCATCACGTGTTGCAAATGTCAGACTTGGAGCCGTAAATTTAAAAGGTTTCCCAGTTGTGTTGACAGTAAACTTCTTCTAAAGTGGGCAAGTGAGTGAAATTAACTTCTTTCTTTAATTCTACTTTCACAACTTGAACATTTCCCACTTTTCCTCTCTTCTTCCAATTACCCTCATTTCTGAATTGTAACGGGTGTTTCACTTGTATTTGTCTCTCATAGTTAAACCTGGAGCCTTAATGATCTGAAAATCCCCATTCAATGTCTTCTTCGTGGGCGGCCCCCTTTTCGATTCTCCTCCCCACCCAGCCTCTACCCCCAGTTCAGCTAGATAAAAGAATAGTTTGTCATGTGCAAATACGGTGCACGTAAATCAGTCTTAAGTCTCTGGCTATTGTCTGACAAGCTCGATCATGAAAGAAAAAGAGAACGAGACATTTGATAGAGTTGTGTGGATAGCTTGAATGGACAAGGATGTTGTCCATTCTCTAGTATTAATTCCATTTTGTACTGTATAGACCTTTCCAATTACACTGTCTGTGCTTGCAATGAAAACAACTAGAAAAATCTCAGTCTTTCAGGTTAGACCCTTCTGGAGATTATGCACTCAAAGGCGTTTATCTAGATTTCGAATATAAGCTTGCATTCAATCAGAACGGTGAAGTCACGTTTCATCATTAATTCAGGTCCTGCAAGCGTCATTAAAATTTTCATTTTGGAGCGCTTTTAATAAAAATAATCCCAGTGTGCATTAAAGCAATATGGAGGGGATGGCGAGGTTTGTGGAAGTAGGAGTGAGGTTATGGGTATGAGTTCAGGATGGAAATATGAAGGAAAGATAATTGAAAGCTTTGTCAGAAGGATAGATTCACAAATGGCTTTACAGTTCTATTGCACTGTGTTATAATTTAGAACATTCCAGAAAATGATTTTAAATCCCCTGAGAGTTTTAGGTTCTTGATAAAATTAATACTGAGGAAAAATAATCTGGGAAAATATGAACTTGTTATTAGTAAAAATGACCACATTGCTTGTGGACTGTCAAAAACTCCCATATGTCACTTTGGTGAATGACACCTGTTGTGTGATCTAATTGAAGTTCCGGCCCTGAAGATAACTGTATTTGCAAGCCCTTCAGAACCACTGGCAGCTTACTGGGCAAGTGTTGATGAGCAATATATTCAAGTCTTGCAAGAGGCACTGACACTCTGAGAGCAAGTAAACCGAGGTTGCTTGCTGCACCATTCAGGCATTACTCATCTATTCCTGGAAACCTCAGGATAAGCCTCGAGAGTTGGCAGCAATGTTCTGTACCCTAAGTAAGGGCTGAAAGAAAACTGGTATGAAAATCAATTAACAAAGTCAGAACAGCTCTATTAGCATATTCTAACTTTTTTGTGCAGCTTCCTTAATAAAACAATTGAAAATTAACACATTTCCAGTGAGATTTCCTGCATAATGTGGTCATAATTTATTGAAAAAGAGATTTTGTTTTCAATGTTCATGGATGTCTGCCTTAATGAGGTCAGTGCTGGCAGTTTCACAGATTCAACAACAAAATCTGAAATATAAAGTTAATTCCCATAATACATTAACCAGGTTAACATATCCAAAATCTGATTACTTAGTTAGTTCCAGTGCACATCTTTATTTCATTTGCCTGCCTGATGCTGTTGAGCACATTGAATGCAGATCAGGTGGCCCGAACTGTAAAAGCCTTTAGGTATAATGGGTGTAGGTTTTTATCCTACTGCATTCAATGCTAGACTGCAAGATCTGATTTGAACTAAATATTGGATACAAGAGTCAAGGCTAAAGCATCAGCAAAAAGTGAAAGGGAATAGTGAAGTAAATTACATTTTTTTCACAATGTTAAGTGTACTAAAGGTTGCAATGTAAGAAGTGCAGACAATAGTCACACAAGAGACCTATAAACAGCAATGTGATAATGACCAGATGATGTGTTTCCAATTATAATGGTTGAGATATAAATGTTGGTGAGGATATCTTCTGCTTTTCCTTGAGCTTTCATCTTCCACTGATTGGGCAGGTCAGGCCTTGATTTAATGCTTCATACCATAGAAAGCACCTTCAATTGTATTTCCACAGCACTGCATAGAATTGTGAGGCAGAAACATTTGTTCGAGACACTGAAGTGGCGTTTGAACCTACAGCCAATAGACTAACACAAGGGTGTTACGTGTGAGAGAAGGTTGATGCAGGAAGGGAGAGTGCGAGTTCCTGGACAATTGTTAGCTCTATCCTTAGGCAACAAAGTGAAGGCCTGTAAGATATTGATAGATAGATGGATAGGTGCGTTATTGATCCCAAAGGAAATTACAGTGTCACAGTAGCATTACAAGTGCACAGGTATAAATATTAGAAGAGAAATAGAAAGAATAAAAATAAGCAAGGTTGCTGCAACACTCCCATAAATAATGTCATAAAGAGTTATTTTTCTTATTCAACAGGGTCAAGTTTATGTTTTAGAGAATAAAGAATATAGTTATAGACTTGTGCAAATGTCAACTCCCAATAAGGTTGCTGTACTGCAGGTATATATTACAAATTAAACATCCCTTCCTCGCAGACCATATCCAGAAGAGATTCTGCAGCTGTTAGAAATCCAGAGCAACACATACAAAATGCTGGAGGAACTCAGCAGGTCAGGCAGCATCTATGGAGAGGAATGAACACTCGATGCTGCAGACTTGATGAAGGGTCTGAGCCCAAAACTTCAACTGTTTATTCCTCTCCATAGATGCTGCCTGAACTGTTAAGTTCCTCCAGCATTTGGAATGTGATAATAAGCAGACCATATCTCTGGGATTTGGATATCAAAAAGGGATTGAGCCTTAGTCTGGAAAGTGAGTCTCTTTTCTGCCTTTGCATGGAGAATTTGATGTTGAAGAAGTGCATGAGAGAAGGTGCTGATCCGGCTACCTGTGCCCTTTGAATTTTTAGTGTAATACAACCTCCACTTGGAGTAAGGAGACCACAGACTTAACAGGTAAGTACAAGGTCTTTAGGAGCAGTGATGGAAATGATGATAATATTTTCACTTGTGAAAATAATTTCACTACAAAGTGAACTCCTCTAAGCCATACTTAAGTTACACTCTGATCTTAATCCTTGAAACAAAGATGTCCAGATGTCCAAAGAGGGTAAATCTCTAGCTAAGTAAAATTCCTATTCACAAGGGATACCAGATGGCACCTTAACGTGCCGGGGAGCTAAGGGAAGTTACATCACATTGGTAGCTGGTAGCGAACAAGTTAATAAGCCACAAATGACAGGTATTAAAATGATGCTGGTGTTGGAATTGTGTCTGGTTTAAACACAAAACAGCAGACTTCTGCAAGCTAGACCGGTGGGAGAAATTATATGCATGCTTTGTGGTGCAGTTTTTTCAGGATTTGTCTTGTGTAATTATAGCAGCAGGTGTAGGGGTTTAGACACTGAATTAAAAATGCGGGGAAATGTTTTTCTGTATTTGACATTTTGTTTATGATGATTCTATTTTTTGCTGTTTAAAATGCAGCAGTAAGTTAGTACTGAACAATGTGTACTGTGAGGACTGTGTGACAGCAAAGCCTCATGTGTCTGGTTAATGTGGGAGCCCTGTGTCGGCACCGTCTGATTGATAGATGAACTCTAAATTGCAGCAAGTTTCAAAATGTCGATTCTTCATGATGAGACCTTCCATTGCCTTTGCTGACCCATTCTCTGGGACCTCTGTTCACCACCAGTCCCCGCCCCCCATCCCACAACCTCCATCCTCTCACCATCAATCCTTCGTATACCTGCCTATGTCATTAGGGGCAGTGCAGTGGCATAGTTCACAGATCTGCAGCCTTACAGTACCAGAGTCCTGGGTTTGAACCTGACCTCCAGTGCTGGCTGTGTCTAGGGTTTGTATGTCGTCCCTGTTAATGTGTGGGTTCCCCCTCTTGGTGCTCGGGCTTCCCCTCACATAGGGTTGGTAGTTTAATTGATCTCTGTAAATCAGAATCAGGTTTAATACCATTGAACATATGCTGTGAAATTTTTGTGGCAGTTGTACAATGCAAAACATTAAAAAGCTATAAATTACAATAAGATATATGTAAAATTGAATAAGTGGTGTAAAAAGGGAGCAAAAATAGTGAAGTGGTGATCATGGGTTGGTTCATATTCTATTGAGAAATCCAATGGCAAAGGGGAAGAAGTTTTTCCTAAACTGCAGCTAGTCTGTGAGTGAGTGGTAGAAACTGGGCTGGAGTCAATGGGAGTGTGGGGAGAATCAATGGGAATTAATGTATAATTCCTGATGATTGTATAACCTAGTGGGCCATTGGGCCTTTTGTATGGTCGGCATGGTTGCATAGCGGTTACAGCACCAACAGCCCAGGTTCAATGACCCTGCTGTCTGTAAGGAGTTGGTACATTCTCCCCATGATCATGTGGGGTTCCTCTGGGTAATCCAGTTACCTCCCATATTCCAAAGTCAACAGGTGCTGCAGGCTCATTGGGCCAGAAGGGCCTGTTACTGTGCTATATCTCTAAATAAAAAATTAGATAAAATAAAATCTAAATAAAAAATTAAATAGAATTTTAAAAAAGGTTCCAAAAATGCTGGGGAACTTTCACCATTTGCCAGAGAGAGCAGGTGATCTGAACTTCAGTTTATGCCTCCACGAAAAGGCATTGCCTCCAGTAGCAGAGCACGCGCTCAGTGCTGCCGCTGCAGACACACTGATCATTATTGCGCTTAAACCTTAGAATGTGCACTGATATGTCACATATTCAAACTCAGAAACAAGAGCACCAAAGAGAGCTTCTTAATGAGCCAACACTGATAGATGAAATCCACTGCAAAATGCCCACAATGCTGGAGGAATTCAGCAGGTCAGGCAGCATCTATGGAGGGAAATAAACAGTTGATGTTTTGAACTAAGACTTTGCATCTGATTCTGATCAGGACTACCCAATGTCTACACAAATTTGTTAGGCTGTATTCATGAATATAGTTGAATGGCAACTCACTTTGAACATGGACTTGAGGAAACCCACATGGTCACAGGAGGACTGTGCAAACTCCATAAAGAAGGCACCAGAGGTCAGGATTCAACCTGGGTTTCTGATGTGGTGAGGCAGTGGCCCTACTAACTATGCTGCTCTGTCACTTGATTGAGGATAGATTGCCTGCACAGCAAAAGAACTTTTCCAGGGGTGGAAATGGCTGATAGAAGGGGGCGTCATTTTAAAGTATTTGGAAGAAAATATGGGGGATGTTAGAGGTAAGCTTTTCACAGAGTGGTGAGTATGTGGAGCATGCTATGGACAGTGGTGATAGAGACAGATAAAATAGGGCGTGTAAGAAACAGCGATAGAAACATTGAGAGCAATGGGAAGGGTTAGAGAGTAGGTTAAAATGTTGACACAATATCATGGACCAAAGGTCCAATGTTGTGCTGTAGTGTTCTATGTCCTATATTCTATGCTGATCACCCGGTTGTAACTGTGTCAAGATTTCACATAGTCTTAATTGTTCCTGTGGCTTGGGGATTAGAGGAAATGGAATGTACAAGCCTTCACAGGCAAGTGACTTAAATTCATCGGATTGCAGTCAAGATGACTAATCTGTTATGTTTGAGAAGCTTGCAAGTGCAAGAGTAAACCGTAAGAGAGAAATCAAGATTCACAGAATCATTAATGTCAGTTAACTACAGAACAAAGCTAGTCAGCTCTTCACCTCTCAGTATGCATCCTTCTTCCACCCCACAAAACCTTCCCCCCCCCCACACACCCCCCATCCAACTCTCCAGTGTTGGCTGTGAGCACTGCCCTCATTCTAGTCCTTAATTTAACTGTGACCTGTATTTCCATGGTTGTGTGGAAACGTTTAGGAGCCTCATGAATTCATGCGAATAGAGGCCTAATTATGTAACCAGTGGGGCCAATTGTATTTTAACATGCAAAGTACAACGCTCAAAAAATTTGTTGTGTTGTTTAGGCAACGGATGTCCCCTTGCTCTCCGAGAAGACTTATCAGAAAATCGCTTCTCATCAACCACTTGGTTTAACAATGATACGTTCCTTGGCTCCTTTCTTGTACAGCTTAGTTAGGTGCACGTTAAAGGCTTGTGCTTTGGGCTAGTAGGCGCGTATTGTTCTCCAGCAGCTGTCTACCCCACTCCACCCAAAACCATTGGATAAAGTTAATTGTGGTTGTTCCTTTCAGTGCCTTCTGGTGCACTGGACAACAACCTTGCTGTTTCTTTAGCATCTATCTGCTTTTTATGAGGCCGATTTGCTGGCTTGATGCTCAACCTGGTACGGATGGAAAGCATGCACGCGGAGCTGGCCGGCTTCGAACCCAGAACCACTCTCCTTGAAGTCTGATCCAGATGCCACTACACCACCGGCCGTCGTAATAAAATGAATGCCCAATACTTCAGGCAGAGAATGACATCTCAGCTTAATGGATAATGATCGAAAAGAAGAACTTGTGATTCACAAGAACATGACAGGCCAGAAACCTGTACTTTGGAATGTAGTTCTGGTTGCTGTCTAGTGTAGGGATGTTCCTCATTGCAATGGAATGTATCAGCAGTTAATCAAAGGTCAAAAATTCAAAGTAACTTTATTATTAAAATACGCATTTGTCTCCATATACGACTTAGAAATTCTTTTTTTGAAGGCATCTTATTAGACTTAAATGCGTGAAGACTGTTAACAAGCACACCTGTAGAAGTTCATCACTTCCCTGAATAGAGTAAAAGAACCTGAAAGAGTTTTGCGTGCATCATATCATAAGGTGGATAAAGAGTGTGTAACGTAGAAGTTGACTACTCAGGTAATGGATCGGGTACTAGTTTCTATGAACTTGATTAATCACATTTTAATGATGTAACTTTCCTCTGAGACCACACATTGGGTGTCAAAATGTTTTCCAGCTCTACAATTCTCTGAAAACTGCTTTTCCCCAATTCCCCACATAAAACTTAAGGTTTAAACTGGCGTTACTGAACACATATGACACCTCACTGGTTGTCCAAAATGCAAGAAATTTGACTAAAAACATTAGTAATGATAACTTTTCTGAAGTAAATTGTGCTAAATTATTACTGCCAACAATGGAGAGGCGAGTGAAGGCAAAGTGAATTCAAGGGATGGTACATTTCAGAATCAGTGCAGACGGAATGATCCACTTGGAGAGGAGAAGTTGAGGTGGAGGAGTTCCGATGCCCATACAACCTGACCGGGTGAGAGATTAGATCACTCTGGCCACCAAGCTGATCTGGAAAAATCGAGAGCAGCTTCAGGCTGGACAGCGAAATCTGGGCCTGGAGCAAGTTGCTGGGTGGCATGGTCTAGGCCCGCTGCATTTTTCTGTGCTGGGCCGAGATCCTAATATGAGGTACGATACATTGTTTGGACAATTCAAACACTGGCCCAGATACACTGGAAAGACATTGCTCACTCTCCTGTGATGTTCACTCCTCTCTCCATGGCGCTGAGACTACTAAGAATGTGGCAGTTGCTGTGCTCTGTGTCCGCAAATATGATGAACTGAGACCAAGTCTTTGGGCCTACTCCGAGTTGCTCCAGGGTTCAGATCTAGGACTCATTTTGGTTCGGAAAGTCGTTACTCACTTCTATTGTTTGCATTATTTGTTTTTATCCCCTTTCTATGCCAATCAGGTGTTAGTCTTTATTTAATTTTTTAATTGGGCTCTTTCGGGTTTCTTGCTTTGTGACTGCCTGTAAGCAAACAGATCTCAAGGTTGTATAATTCATACTTTTTTTGAGAATAAAATTTACTTTGAAAGTTTGAAATTTCTAACTTTCTGTGCAACCCTGACTTAGTGCACAATTATCAGCAGCACATTCACCGTAAGTATCCTGATCTATGGCATTCTCTGCTGAACCTTTCAACTCACTGCCCTTCTCTGAGACACTCTTGAAAATGGAGTGTGGTGTCAAGGTATTAGTCACAGTCTGATGTTTGTGTCTTTAGCTTTCCGTCAGTTTTTGTCTGACTTTGTTCTCATTAATTGCGGTGGGTCATTTCGTTCATTAAAAATATTACATGCATGGAAGTTGTTACTATTGTAATGTGGGGGGCAACTGGACAATCCAATGAACTAACACAATGAATCTGATGTTCTGATACTGTCTTTTGAAAAGTAAATGAAAGCAAGGTTAAAGATTTTAAATTAATACTGGTTTCATCATTTATTTATTTATTGACACATAGTATGGAGTAGGCCCTTCCTGCCCCTTAAGCACTCGGAGGAAACCCATATGGTCACGGGGAGAATGTACAAACTGCTTACAGGCAGTGTCGAGAATTGAGCCCGGTCACTGCTACTGTAAAACAATTTGCTAACTACTACACTACTTATGTAAATGGGTAACTTGGTTTGTTATTGTCTCATATACTGAGGTACAGTGAGAAACTTTGTTTTGCATGTGATCCAGACAAATAATTTAATTACAACAGTGTATTGAGGTAGTACGAGGGAAAACAATAATGCAGAATAAAGTGTTACAATTGCAGAGAAAGTGCAGAACAGACAGACAAATACAGTGCAAGTCCACAGGTCCTTCTTCTTGTTCGGGAATGATTCATATAACAGCGAGATGGAAGCTGTGCTTGAGCCTGGGGGTATGTGCTTTTATGCTTTTTCATTGTTTGCCCAATGGGAGCGAGGAGGGGAGAGAGTATCCAGTCTTTGTTAGGCTGGCCGCTTACCGACGCAGTGAGAAATATGGAGAGATCCCCTACTCAGTGGTAGGCGGTGGAGAAGAAAGAATGTCCAGAGTGGGTGGGATGCTTCATTATGTTGGCTACTTACAGAGTCCATGATTTGCTGAGTTGTGTCTACAACTCTCTGCAACTTCTTGTGGACAAGGGCAGGACAGCTGCCATATTAAACCATGATAGGGGCCAAAGGGCACATGTCAAATATCTTTAGCATGTTGAGGAAGTTGAATTTGGAAGTTAAAAAATGGTATGGATAAAATATTTTTTAAAAGATTGTTGTTAAATAGGCTCTTTACAGGAAAGATCCATGGTATGAATTGAAGATTAGCAGGAAAGTAAATCCTAGTACAGGCAATGCCCAGGTTACCGTAGGGTAATTCCTGAGGCTTGTAACCTGAACAATTTGCAACTTGGAAACAAACACGCGTATAGGAGTAAGGAGACCAAGCAAGCGTGAGAATAGTGGCTTCTAGCGAGTGAGTGACTGGGTCTGCCCAGGGTTCCCAGCCCTCCCGCTCAAAGCGATTGCTGCAGCCTGGGAAGGCTGGGATGAGAAGAGAAGGCTGGCCCAACAGCCCCAGCCGCAGCAGGCAGACGCTGAATCTTCAAAATGCAATGCCTCAAAAAGGCGGCATCCATCACTTAGGGCACCCACCATTCAGGACATGCCCCCTTCTCAATGCTACCATCAGGAAGGAGGTACTGGAGCCTGAAGACACAGACTCAACATTTTACAAACAGCCTCTTCCCCCCGTCATCCGATTTCTGAACAGATAATGAACCCAGGCAAACTTCCTCAGTATTTTGCTCCCTTTTAGAACAACTTTTAAATGATTTAACATTTTTCTTTTTGTAACTTTTGGTATATTTATGTATTGCACTGTACTGCTGCTGCAAAGCAACACATTTTGCAACATATGTCAGTGATAATAACCCTGGTGCTGATTCAGAGTGTCCCTATAGCCCCACAGGAGCTGGAAAATCCGTCCCACCCATCTCATACTCACATCTGCAAATCGATCTGCAAATCGGGTGTTTGAAACCTGTGAACGACTTGGACTGCATAATTCTGAAGCAAATCAGCAATATAACTTTATTGACTCTAAAACATTTCTGATATATTCCGATATTGCGGAAAGGTGCTGCATAAATGCCAATTCTTACTTAGCATACTGTTGCCTCTTTAATACCTCTAGAAATAACTCTCTGGATACAGAGATGTCATGTACTATGTAACTGGACGTTTTAGAATGGCATTAAGTACTCCTACCTGTTTCTATAATGAAAAGGTTGGCAAGGATGCATTTATGTTACAATGCACTTATTCACTGTTGATTATACTGTATGCAAATGGCCATTCTGTGATTCCCACTTCATCATTACAATGGTGTCAAGCATTGCTTTACCTTAACAGAAAAAATAACAAACAGTTGGTTTGCGATGTAACAAATGTCATCCAGAAAGTTTTTGAAATCGAGCTTAGACTGGGTGGTGGGGGGCGTGCCAGGTGACAGGACTGTCAATCATCTCTCTTTCTGTACTGTTTCTGACTGCTTTAACTTCAGGCAGTTGAAAGGGGAAGGCGCACTTCCTCAAAAACACCAATTATTATCGGAGCAGATTAGACGTGAGTCAGTGATAAAATGCTGGTGTATTCTGAAGCACTTTGTAAGGAAACAATACAGTCGGGAATGACAGCTCAGTATGATAATTAGCATACATACTTTTGTGGGGCTGCTCCCACTCTGACACTGTCTATAAACACTTGAACAGCCTTTATCATGGAACTGCCAGTAGGCATCAGTGCCCTGGCGATTAATGTGCAGACCTCACTTTACCAGCCTGCAGACCTGATGAGGAGGAAATGGAGAAAAGAAAGAGGACAGTTTTTCCACAGCCTTGGAAAGTCACAGCACATTCCACATAATCATTGTCATTGCTAGAATGGAGGACATGTAGGCTCAGCAAGACTCCACCAAACATGAAAACATATATAAATAGGTAATCTCTTTCTGTTTCGTGGTTTTAGGGATTCATGTTGGTCAGTACAGCAGAAGATTGTCTAAACCTTCTTTAATTAATACTATGGAATATTTTACTTGGGAGGGCATTTTGAGACACTTGATTTGAAGATGACAGACTCTTGCTCCTTCACTCCCTTCTGCAGTGCAGTGTTGGTGAATATGTCTGTTTCTTTTGGGTTGAACTAGAATTTACCCTCCCAAGTTTCATTTAAACCCTCTGGTACAACGACAGTGCATTGCCACCCCAATAGCAACTACCAATCCTGCCATATCTACCACTGGAGAAGACTAAGGCTTCAGCACTTAGGAGCATCACCACCTGCAGGTTCCCCTCCAGACAAAAAATATTTTGTCCTTCCTTCACTGTCTAAATCCTGGAACTCCCTCCCCAGTGACACCTTTACCAGGACTGCAGCAGTTCAAGAAGGTAGCTCACAGCCATTCAAGGGCCATCATGGATGGGCAATGAATGCTGGCCTTGCCTGGATTCCAGCAACTGAGTAAAATGGTCAGTGGTAAAATGCTGATGTTTTCTGAAGCACTTTGTAAGGAAACTACCACAGCTTAGTTCTTCTGCTTCTTCTGGTGGGTGCTGCAGCGGGTAGTGTTACTGCCTAATGGCTTCGGGGATCTAGGTTCGAGTCCAACCTCTGGCGTTGTCTGTGTGAAGTGTGCACCTTCTCCATGACCAGCCACATTTCCTCTGGATGCTCCAATTTCCTCACACATCCAACAATGTGATGTGCTAGGTTAATTGGCCATTGGAAGTGACCTCTTACTGTAGGTAAGTGGAGAAAAACAAAAAGGAGACAAGTGTAATAAGTGGCAGATATACAGGGCAACATAAAATGGAAAGCTGAATTGCTTCCCTGGAAACTGGTATGGCGCTGATGGGCTGAATGGTCTCTTTCAGTGTCATTATAAAAGAGGGTTAGGCCACATCTGGAGTATCATATTCATTTCTGAAAGGGTGTGGAGACTTTGGGGAGGGTGCAGATGAGGTTTACATGGATGTTGCCCAGATTAGAGGGCATGTTCTAAAAAGGAGATGTTGGATAAACTTGCTTTCTATGGAGCAGTGGAAGCTAAGGGGAGAACTGTCAGATGTATATAAAATAAAGGAAGGCATTGATAAAGCAGACAGTTTTTAGCCTTTTCCCAGGGCTGAAATGTCTAATAAGAGAAGTCATGCATGTAAGGTGAGAGAAATAAGTTTAAATGAGATGTGGGGCAAGTTTTTTTTACTGTGAGTGATAGGTGTGTGGAATGAGCATCTGATGTGGTGATGCAGGCGGGTATGATAGAAGTGTTTGAGAGAACAAAACAGCAAAAGCAAAAAAAACTCCTTTCCCACCCTCACACGCACAAGCCTCCAACCACAGGACAGTTTGTCTTTAAACAAAACATTGCCCCTCACAATCATGGCAAACTTCTCAATGCATTCTTTATATAAGAAATAAAGCCTGCTTGGAAAGTTAAAGTCAAAGTAAGTTTATTATCAAACTACATATACAGTATGTTACTATATCACACCTTGGGATTCATTTTCCTGCAGGCATTTGCAGGAAAATAAGGAAATACAATCAAGTTTATGAAAAACTATATAGAAGCAAAGACCAACAAACATCCTCTGCACAGAAGAAGACACATTGTGCAAATCAACAATCAGTGATATTGAGCACATGAATTGTAAAGTCCTTGAAAGTGAGTCAGTAGATTGTTGAATCAGTTCAGAGTTGTGGCGAGTGAAGTTATCCATGCCGGTTCAGAAGCATAAAGGGTAACAACTACTCCTGAACCTGATGGCCTGGAACCTAAGGCTCCTGTACCTCCTGCCAATGGTAGTGCGAAAAGAGCATGGCCTGGATGGTGGGGGTTCTGGATGATGAATGCTGCTTTCTTGTGGCAATGCTCCTCGTAAACATGCTCAGTAATGGAGAGGGTTTTGCTTGAGATGGACTAGGCTGTGTCCCCCACTTTCTGTAGGCTTTTCCATTCCAGGGCATTGGAGTATCCAGACCAGGCCGTGACGCAATCTACCGAGCATGCTGAATCTGTGCAAACTTCTAAGAAAGTGCCTTCTTTGTAATGGCACTTCCATGTTGGTTCCAGGGCAGATCCTCTGATGTTACTGACTCTCTCCATCTCTGATCCCCTAAAGAGGACTGGCTCATGGAACTCTGATTTTCTCCTCCTGCTCAATCTTACAGCAAAAGCATACTACTGTACAGAATCATAATCAGGTCCATTATCACTGACAATAAAATGCAATTTGTAAATAAATCGAGTTAAAAAGGAACAATGAGGTAGTGTCCGTGGCTTCATGGATTACACAACAGTCTGATGGTGGAGTGGAAGCTGTTTCTGAATTGTTGAGCATGGCTCTTAGGGCTCTTATACCTCTCCCTGACTGGTCGAGGCTCCTACGTGAAGGATGCTGCTTTCTTGAGGCACCCCCCCTTGAAGCATTCCTCAACATGATGGAGCTGGCCACATCTACAACTTTCTTGTGATCCTGTGCATTGGAGATTCCGTATCAGGTTGTGATGGAACAGGTCAGAACGCTCTCGACGTACACCGATTGAAATTTGTGACATACCAAATCTCCCCAAACTCTTTTCATTTAGCTATCTGATTAGGCACTTTAGTACTTTTCCCTCTGCTTTCAATAGTTTGTTGGCATTAGACAACAAGATGAATGTGTGTTCAATTCTGATAGTAAAATCACCAAGGATAAGTGGAACAACCAGACTCACAGAGGAATATATGCTCCTGTTGCCAATGCCCTAAATGGAACAGGAGGTGTGTTTATGTATTTATTAATGTATTTATGAATGCTCGGCAACTAGGGCTTTGAACACTGCAATTGACTGATTCTTATGAGATAAGGGTCTCGCAGGATGATAAGCAATGGTGAGAAATGGAACTGGTGTGGAGATCATCCACAACTGAATTAATTGAATAGCAGAGTGAACTTGAAGACCCATCAAGGATACTTACAAGCAACATGCCACAAGAAAGCAGCATCCATCATCAAGGATCCCCACAATCCAGGCCTTGCTCTCTTCTCACTCTGCCATCACAAAGGATGTATAGGAGCATTAGGACCCATCACTAGGTTGAAGAACAGTTATTACCCTAAAGCTATCAGGCTCCTGAACTGGCGTGGGTGATTTCACTTGCCTCAGCTCTGAATTGAAACACAATCTACAGACTCACTTTCAAGGACTTTCCAGCACACGTTCTCAGTATTTTTTTCATTTTCACAATTTCTTTTGCACATTAGTTGTTGTTAATCTTTGTGAATAGTTGTTCATACGTTCTATTATATTTCTTTATCTTACTGTAAAATTACAGGAATTCCTGTAAATGCCTGCAAGGAAATGAATCTCAAGGTGGTAAACAGTGACAGATACATATTTGGTAATAAATAAATTTACTTTGTCTTGAATGGCTGAGGCATTTTCCAATGTTTTATTTAATAGTAGTGGAGACCTATTATTTTCAGCAGAGTTCAATAATGTTGTTTTATAAATCATTACATTTATATCAGTCAGCTGAGCTGACAGTGGCTGACCCTGAATCTGTATTTTAATGCACAATGACAAGACACTCAGTTCAGAGACCCCTCTTCACACCTGTGAGGTAAGGATGAAGAATGGTCCCAAATCGTTTGAAGGGAAGATTGTATTTTCCCATAATTAACGTCCCAGATCTAAGTGAATGTGTACAGCCGTGGCAGCACTGGAATGGTTTGTGGATAATTATGGGTCTCAACTTACGTGTGTTCTCATTCAATGGGAACTGAAGGAAACAAAGTAAAGAGTGGAGCTTTGAAATCACGAAGAGAATGAAAATGGAAAGGCTTTTATTTTCCTCTTTTTATTATAAATAAGAGGCGGCCATTTGGCTCATCAAGTCTTTGCTGGCAGTCAGAGCAATCCCAACCCCCACCCACGTATTTTCTGATAGCCAATTCTCTCCCGCATGCCCATCAGCTTCAATCTGAATCACCTGCCATTTACTGTACCTACCTTTGGGATAACTTACAATCACTGATTAACCTCCCCCCATGTATTTGGGACATGGGAGGAAACTGGACAACTGGAGAAAGACCAAATGGTCACAGGGGAGTGCGCAAACTCCACACAGATTGCATGGTATCGAGCCCTGGTACTGGAGCAGTGAGGCAGTGCCACTAACTGCAGCGCCACTCTTTTGCTCTTAAATCAAAGGAGTTAGTAATCTGCAAAGCCATCTGAAAGAATAATGTCAGGAGCCCTAATTTTGTAGTAAGGATAATGATCAGCTGTCCATGCTCACTATGATTAAGAAATAAGTTGGGTTGTAATCATTCCAGGATGCTAACTGCACAATTAAAAATCTCTTGGAAATTGTTTCAAAGTTGCTCTGATTCTGAAGCAACGGAACTGAACTAAGTGCTCAGCATATGGCAGAGGCAAAGTCCTAGCCCTCAAATAATCTGTGAGTAGCTCAGAAAAAGTTAACATTTTTCCATTCAAACATATTAAATCATGATGACATGTTATATCTTAGTTGCATGTTTTTTATTAGAGTGAGTCTAATTATTTCAGACCTTCATGATTGTTGGTGTTATATCAAAATTTTTTAAAAAATCACATTTATCTCTCTGGTAATATCTTTTTAATTTTGTTTTTGGTACGTCATTTGGGATTGAATTAAATATTTGAATTTAATGTAGTCCTCTCTATTTCTGGATGTTATTTAAAAGACAGGTACGGTACATCGATAGAAAAGACTCAGGGGGCTGTAGGGTAAACATGATCAAATGAGACTAACTTAGATGGGTGTCTTGTCAGCTTGGACCAGTTGGGCCAAAGGGCCTGTTTCTGTTGACTATGACTCTATGATACTACATACAAAACTGTTTCTCACCTCTAAATATTTTATTACCATCTCACATTAGCCTTCCTTTGTTCCCAAGCTGACTTTTACTTGAAATGGGTATACTTAAAGTGGTGGTTGTTAAGTTCTTAAGTGCCCCCCTCACTGGACCCCCTGCAGTTTGTGTACTGTCCCAACCGCTCGACAGATGATGCCATTCCCACCGCCCTCCACCTGGCCCTAACCCACCTGGACAAAAAAGACACGTAAGTTCGGATGCTGTTCATAGACTTCAGTTCAGCATTCAACACAATCATCCCTCAGAAGCTGATTGGAAAGCTGAGCCTACTGGGCCTGAGCACCTCCCTCTGCAACTGGATCCTAGACTTCCTGACTGGGAGACCTCAGTCAGTCCGGATCGGGAGCAGCATCTCCAACACCATCACACTGAGCACGGGGGCTCCCCAGGGTTGCGTGCTCAGTCCACTGCTGTTCACTCTGCTGACCCACAACTGTGCTGCAACACACAGCTCGAACCACATCATCAAGTTCGCCGATGACACGACCGTGGTGGGTCTCATCAGCAAGAACGACAAGTCAGCTTACAGAGAGGAGGTGCAGTGGCTAACGGACTGGTGCAGAGCCAACAACCTGTCTCTGAATGTGAACAAAACAAAAGAGATGGTTGTTGACTTCAGGAGGGCACAGAGTGACCACTCCCCGCTGAACATCAACGGCTCCTCGGTAGAGATCGTAAACAGCACCAAATTTCTTGGTGTTCACCTGACAAAGAATCTCACCTGGTTTCTCAACACCAGCTCCATAGCAAAGAAAGCCCAGCAGCGTCTCTACTTTCTGCAAAGGCTGAGGAAAGTCCATCTCCCACCCCCCATCCTCATCACATTTTACAGGGGTTGTATTGAGAGCATCCTGAGCAGCTGCATCACTGCCTGGTTCGGAAATTGCACCATCTCGGATCACAAGACCCTGCAGCAGATAGTGAGGTCAGCTGAGAAGATCATCGGGGTCTCTCTTCACGCCATCACGGACATTTACACTACACACTGTATCCGCAAAGGAAACAGCATTATGAAGGAACCCATGCACCCCTCATACAATCTCTTCTCCATCCCGCCGTCTGGGAAAAGGCTCCAAAGCATTCGGGCTCTCACGACCAGACTATGTAACAGTTTCTTCCCCCAAGCTATCAGACTCTTCAATACCCGAAGCCTGGACTGACACCTTGCCCTACTGTCCTGTTTATTATTTATTGTAATGCCTGCACTGTTTTTGTGCACTTTATGCAGTCCAGTGTAGGTCTGTAGTCTAGTGTAGCTTTCTCTGTGTTTTTTTTTATTACGTAGTTCAGTCTAGTTTTTTGTATTGTGTCATGTAACACCATGGTCCTGAAAAACGTCTCATTTTTACTATGCACTGTACCAGCAGTTATGGTCGAATTGACAATAAAAGTTGACTTGACTTGATTTTAATAAGACATCACGAGGAAAAGGCACAAGAATGGAGTTGAGTGGGATAATAAATTAGACATGATGGGATGGCAGAGCAGACTCAAAGTACCAAATGGCCTAATTCTGCCCCTATGTCTTGTGGTCTTGTCCTGGTCTAATTAATTAATGAAATTAGCTACTGCTTTCCCTCCTTAGGATCCACATCCTTTGTAGTAACACAGGGAAGTTTTGACTCCCTACTAGCCACAAAACATTAAAATCTCTGAGCAACACAACATGTTGCACTCTTCTCAATACAGGAGGCTTTGCACCCACTCCACTGTTTTCAGGATGTGTTATTACCCTGCACCAATCAGGCTCCTGAACTGCCGCGGATAATTTCACTCACCTCAACGCTGAACTGATTCAACAACCTACTGACTCATTTTCAAGGACTCTACAACTCATGATCTTGGTATTATTTATCTTTTATTTGCAGTTTGTCTGTTTTGCAAAGTGATTGTTTGTCAGTTTCTGTTTTTGTATGTTTCCTATTGTATTTCTTTATTTTCCTGTCATACATGCAAGAAAGTGAATTTTAAGGAAGTATACAGTAAAGCACTATATATATAATGTAATTGATAATATATTATCAATATATACTTTGATAATAAATTTTACTTTAACTTTGCAACAAGCCCCATTTTTTCACTGCTGATTCCAAAACCCAATCATTGTATTTAAAGACTGTCATACCATGTGTATCTCTGGATGATTCAACATTGAAGAAGGTAAACTACAGGGGTTCTTGCTGTTTTGGTGAACCAAGGAATATTGGGAAGTTGCAACTGGGTCACTAAGCCAGGGCAATGAAAGCCGTCCGGGGTTCCAATTCTTGATTACTCTACTCTCTCTGCACCGATGACTATGTGGCTATGCTCAGTTCAAACACTATCTATAAATTTGTCAATGATACAACTGTTTTCAGCAGACTCACAGATGGTGATGAGGAGGTGTACAGAAGTGAGATAGATCAGCTGTTGAGTGGTGTCACAACAACCACCTTGGACTCCATGTCAGGAAGACCAAGATTATGGACTTCAGGAAGGGGAAAATCGAAGGAACACACAGCAGTCCTTATCGAAGAGTCAGCAATGGAAAAGGTGAACATTTTCATGTTTCTGGGAGTCAATGTCTCTGAAGATTTATCCTGGGCCCAATATACTGATGCAATTTGCAAAGAAGGCACACTAGAGGCTATATTTCACGAGGAGTTAGAGGAGATTTGGATGTCACTGAAGACTAGCATATTGTTACAGATGTACTGTGGAGAGCATTCGAACTCATTGCATCACTGTTTGCTATGGAGGTGCCTTTCACAGGATCAGCAAAAGCAGCAGAGAGATGTAGACTTGGCCAGCTCCATCATGGGCACTAGCTCCCGCCTTCCCACCACTAAGGAAATATTGAAAGGCTGAAGCATCAGAAAGGCATTCAACATCCCTCACCACCCAGGATATGCCCCTTCTCATTGCTACCTTCAGAGAGGATGTACAGGAGCCTGAAGACACACATGCAATGTTTTAGGAAGAGTTTCTTCCCTCCATCATCAATCCTTGAACCCAAGAATATTACCTCACTATTGGCTCTCTATTGCACTACTTATTTTTTACATATTCCGTATTGTAACTTAGAGCATTTTTTTTAAAGTCTTGCACTGTACAGCTGCCGCAACATAACAAATTTCAATTTGCCAGTGATAATAAACCGGATTCTTGATTACTCTGAAATGAACACTGCTAGATCTACATATTTGCATATCAGCCAAGAACGGGATTGATGTTGTCTTGTGAGATTGTTTGTAATCAAATCTAGATGGATATGATACAAGTCTTAATGAATCTGAATTTCATGTGTTATTGAACACTTGGGTAATATACAGGGGAGTATCATTCCCCCACGATGTGCTGGTGCCTTGGGAAGGAACAGTTTGAAATAAAGACCGGGTAGTAATTCAGAATCAGGTTTAACATCACTGGCATGTGTCATGAAATATGTTGTTTTGTTGCAACAGGTCAATGTAATACATAATTTTGAAATATATATTACAGTAAGAAATATATATAATATAAATAATCAATTAGTGCAGATAAAAAAATCCAGTGAGATAGTGTGGTAGTGTGTTCAATGTTCATTAAGAAATCTGATGGTGGAGGGGAAGAAGCTGTTCCTAAAAGATTGAGTGTGTGTCTTCAGGCTCCTGTACCTCTGCCTTGATGGTAGCAATGAGAAGAGGACATGTCCTGGGTGGTTGGGGTCCTTAATTATGAATGCCATCTCTTTCAGGTATTGCCTTTTGAAGATGTTCTTGGTACGGGAGGCTGAAACCCATAATGGACCTGGCCCAGTTTGAAACATTAAGCAGCTTTTTTTCAATCCTGTACAGTAGCCCTTCCAGTTAGAAGGCTTTCCATGGTACATTTGTAGAAATTTGCAAGAGTCTTTGGTGACATACCAAGTCTCCTCAAACTCCTATTGAAATATAGCCATGGTCGTGCCTTCTTTGTAATTGCATCAATATGCTTGGGCCCAGGATAGATCTTCAGAAGTGTTGACACCCAGGAACATGAAACTGCTCACCCCTTCCACTGCTGATCTCTCAATGAGGACTGGCATATGTTCCTTCGACGTCCCCTTCCTCAAGTCCCACAATAAATTCCTGATGTTGTTGTTGTGATACCACTCAACTAATTCCTGTATGTCTTCTGTCACCAGAGTAACTGCTGTTGCAGCATAGGTTGGAGCATCACTGAATTTAACTATGCACATACTATTGAACTCACCAGTCCCAATCCTTAACAGGTTGACCAACTATCTGTCAATTTGCATGACCTATTATAGTTGAACTGATATTCATGTCTAAGCCAAGGAATTCTGCCAGATTACTCGAGGTCTCCATGTTGTTTTCCTCATTTTCACTGTGCATATGTACAAGCCCCTGGGAACAAACATTCTGATGAAGCTTTGTCTGAACCTAAACGACAGGTTAAACCAAAAATTGGGACTAGCTGGGTAGGCACACTGGACAGCATGGACTAATTTGGCTGAGGGCCCTGTATCTGTGCTGGATTATTCTATGACTATGTGTATATTGCCATTTGCACTTTATGACATTAGTGCATTTCATTGCTAGTTCAACGAACACCAGGAACAGAGTTTTTCTCTTAATCGTCACACTGGATATTTGCCACTCTAAACATCTTTTCCTGCTTTCTTGTTTGATCCTCTGGTCGACTTCTATGATTTATCTCCCTTAATTTGTTGTATTTTTCCTCCTATCATTCTCCTCTTCATGTCTATACCTTCCGACTGAAGTCACAGCCAGATGTGTCCCACAGCTATTAGCTGTCCAACAGCTATTGATAGACTGCACTCTGTTGTTTGACGTAAAACTTAATTGTAATTGTTAGAAATTAACTGAGCACTCTCCAAATCAATAGCACCATTGTGCATTGAGTCAGCTTTCATAAGGTAAGCTTTCAAGCAAATTGTTTACTTAAAGCATTTGAAACTAGTAACAGATGGAGTGCCAGACATAATGGACATCTTAGTAATAACTCCTTTCATGAATGTCCAATTAAACAATGAAAATACAAATACAAAAAGAATGATTATATTTAAATTCACCCATACATGTGTAAACAGAATGCATTGTGCAGTATGGTTGTAAACCAAGTTTGTCTTATTATTCTTATTGTGTAGCCTTTGAAATTGAGTGCAAAGTCAAGTCCTTTCTTGCCTTTACTTTAAAGTATCCACCAATTGACCAAAGCGTACAGGATTTGCATAATCCAATATTTATGGAATTGGTTCAACTAAATCAGAGCAGTGTGGTCCAGTTTACTACTTTGACTAAAAATCATTGTGTTTGAACATTCCTCGAGCAGGTACATCTGAGGGTAGTAGCTTATGGGCATTATATAAAATCTAAAGAAATTGTATGACCATGTGGATTAATTCATTTGGATACCGCGAGCAAGTTTGTATGACAGGATTAGAAGGTGTTACTTGACTGGGACAAAGGAAAGCAGATTTGGGGCTTCAAGCTGTTTGTTTAGTCTTTTACTACAACCCATTTAAAATCTTGTCTGACCAGTCTTTGCATTCTTTACATACATTGATGAATATAAATATCAATTGTCCTTTGCAGATATATAAGCATCTCAGCCTGCTTTGTCGGTGACTGCATTTAATTCAAGCACATACTGTAGCCCCTTTCAAATCCAAGGTGCCGGCCTGTGTAATCTTCCTTCTTTCCTAAAACAAATGTGGTCTGGAGTTAACTGAAACGCACTTTTCATTAAAACCCATTGAAAACATTTCCAGTGGAGTTACTGTTTGGATGTGAGATCCTGACTGACGTGAACTCTCTCTAAAGCCCCATTCACACTGCAGCTGTGCGTTCTGGCTTGTTCTGATTTCTCAGCTGCTGAACATTAAACATGCAACCTCAAAATGGTGAGAGTTTACTAGCTTGCTTGTTATTAAGCTCTTAAAAAACTTTCCCCAAATGTGTACAAGTTTTAAAGCTGGCACCTAACAGAGATTAGATCATAGTTCAGAACCCCTCGCTGCAAGATATTGAGCTCCTCTTTCAGGATCAGAATCAGGTTTATTATTATTGACATACATAGTGAATTTCATTGTTTTACCACATTAGTACAGTGCAATACATAAAGTAACTAAAACTTACAAGATATATAGAATGTGTGTGTGTATATATAATGGGTAGTTCAAAAAGAGAGCAAAAATTGAGGTAGTGTTCATGGGTTCATTGACCATTCAAAAACCTGATGGTGTGGTGGTGGAGGGGAAGAAGCTGTTTTTAAAATATTGAGAGTGTGCTGCTGGGCTTCAGTACCTCTTCACTGATGGCTGAGACAAGAAGAGGGCATGTCCTCAATGATGACGGTCCTTAACAATGGATGCTGCATTTTGAGATATTGCCTTTTGAAGATGTCCTTGCTGGTGTTTATCTTGGCTGATCAACGCCAGAGTACTAAGACCTGAAATCATTAGAAAAAATATTTTACCAAAGTATCAATAAAAGCTGGAAAAGTTATTTTGCTCTGACTTAGTCTGCCTAGCGCACATCCTCAATCTCCTGCTGTATTCCTGAACTTCTTGCGGAAGTGTTCTGTGATTCCAAGCAATTGCTGAAAATCCATATTTAACTCTGACTAGTTGCAAATTGCCTGATCCACAATTTTGTTCATTTGGCCTTATTTTTTCCCCTATCAGTGGATGGCATCAGATACAATGTTTACTGCAACTAGGAGAGGCATGTCCATACAAATTAGATCCAACTGAGTTCATTCAGAGCAAAGAAGTATGAAGTGGAGTGTCTATCTATATAACACAGTGGCCAGTTTATTAGGTATATCTGTACACCTCGTTACTGCCAATCCAATCGTGTGGCTGCAACTGAATGCATAGAAGCATGCAGACATGGTCAAGAGGTTCAGCTGTTGTTCAGACCAGACATCAGAATGGGGAAGAAATGTGATCTAAGTGACATTGACAGTGGAATGATTAACGGTGCCAGACGGGGGTGGTTTGAGTTTCTTAAAAATTGTTCTGGAATTTTCTTGTAAAACAGTCTCTGGAGTTTAAAGCGAATGGTGTGAAAAACAGAAAACATCCAGTGAACAGTAGTTCTATCAGAAAAAAATGCTTTTTTAATCAGATTGGTCAAAGGAGACTCTGACCAATTTGAACCAGACTGGTTCAAAGTGAAAGGAAGGTGGCAGCAACTCGAATAACCATGCATTACAACAGAGTTGTACAGAAGAGCATCTCTGAATGCATGTCGAATCTTGAAGTGGATAGGCTACTGCAGCAGAAGACCATGAATTTACACCCAGTGGCCACTCGGTTAGATCCATAACAAAATGACTACTGAGTGTGAGGGCTACCATTGGTCAGAGTTAATCATGAATATTGCGTCCTAGCTGTCTAGATACGCAAACCTGGGCAGTATGATATGGAGGGCAAGCTGGTGGCCATGTAGTAAGCTCCACGCATCTGATGAACCCATAGGAACAACAGAGACCAATACAATTTGGTACCAGCAGCTTCGCGGAACTTGCCAGTCAGCATTGAACTCAATGTAGGACTGCCTTAGAGACTCCAGCTCCAGATTTTACACCCGAAGTGTTTCCCATGAGTGGGAACAGCCGCAGGCCCCGGAGGTTTGAGATCAGAGTTTTCCATCTCCTAGGTGAGCTGTCAACCTCATCTAACGATACCCACTTGCCTGCAGTGACTGGTTTTAAAGCACCACTAACCCACCTTTGCACCTTCTCTTGCCAGTGGTCTGCCAGGCTTATTAGCTAAGCCACATGTGAAGGCCAGGAGCTGAACTTGGTTATCAGAGGCTATTTGAGGTGCATGCCATTGGGAGCATTTAATAGGTAGTGGGAGTTTGTTCCCCATTATCACCCCCAGCTATAACAACCTTAAGGAACCGAGCAACACACACAAAATGCTGGAGGAACTCAGCAGGCCAGGCAACATCTAGGGAAAAGAGTACAGTCGACATTTTGGGCTGAGACCCTTCAGCAGGACTGGAGAAAAAAGATGAGGTGTCAGAGTTAGAAGGTGGGGGAGGGGAGGAAGAAACACAAGGCAATAGGTGAAACAGCGGGTAGAGCTGAGGTAAAGAGCTGGGAAGTTGATTGGTAAAAGAGATACAGGGCAGGAGAAGGGGTAATCTAAAGAGTGTATAATTCTGACTTGGTATACAGGGCACGATTTCCAAATTTGTAGGCGACACTAAATTTTGTAATACTGCAACATTTAAGGGAAACATTAATAGACTGTCAAGAGATATTGAGAGACAGGTACAAAGGAACTTTTAATGTCAAGATATAGGAAGAGTTATGATAGGAAGAATGAGAAGAGGCAAAATTAGCTAGAGCGCACAATTCTAAAAGGAGAACCAGACCAGAACGATCTGGGGATATATATGGGCAAAATCCCATTAACATTGGGAGGAGAGGTTGGGAAAATGATTAAACAAGCACATGGAATCAATATAGCCAAAACCCCAAACTCTGAGGTACTGTATGCAGTTCTGGGTGCCACAGTTCAGGATGTAAGTAAAGGATCTGGGGAGGGTGCAGAAAGTATTTACAATTATAATTACATAGATGAGGGACTTCACCTCTAGGGGCAGACTGGAGGTGTAATTCTTGACTCAGAAGAGGGTGCAAGGAGATCTGATAAAGGAATTTAAAATCATAAAATAGCAAGAGAGAGGTTGCAGCCAGTATTCAGAAGTTGGGTGGTTAAAGAACTGGGGTCATAAAATGAAGGCAAATGACTAAAATTACATAATGAATAACTTTTTTATATATACAGGAAGTAGTCGGTTTCTGGATAGCACTGAAAATGGAGCTAGATAGGTGTCTGAAAGGAAAGAGCCGGCAGGGCTGCGGAGAGCAGGCTGGATTGGAGATGGATCAGACACCTTAGGTAGAATGGTCTCCTGTTGTAACGATTTTACGATCAGTTGGAATCAGATCTAATGAGCTGAATCAATTCCAAATTGGAGCAATTGGGAACACTGAACCAAATCAAAGGGGCTCGGTCAGTCTAAAGCAGAGCAGCTCAGCTGAATCAGTCTGACATTTTTCAACCAGAAGAACACTTCATTAAAATGTTGCAATGGGATCTTTCACATCCACCTGTGACAACCTAGGTTTAACATCTCAAGGTACTCCTAACAGAGAAGAGGCCCTTTGGCCCACAATGCTGTGTCAAACCAGTTAAATTAGGAATCAAGTGCCCAAACCAATCCCTTCAGCCTACATAATGTCTATATCCTTCCAGTTCCTGCATATACATGCGCATATCTAAGAGGTTTTTGAATGCCCCTATGGTATGTGTCCACCAGCACGCAAGGCAGCATATTCCAGGTGCATTCTGCCCCCTGTGTAAAAAATTACCTGCCTATCATGTGATAGGGACACGTCTGGCAAAATTCCTCAGTCCTGCACTCAAGTCCTGACTGTTTTACACTCAAGTTTCTGGAATGATTAACATTGACATTTTCCCAATATATATGAAAAAGTCCAAATTTATTGTTATTTCAAACATATTCATGTATACTGCCAAATGACACAATGTTCCTCTGGACCAAGGTGCACAACACAGTACATCTACTTGTACTCACACACAACACATAAAGTAATATTACTACAAATAAATTAATAAGGTGCATTTATTTACAACACAAAGAAAAAAGTAAACAGCACAATGCTACTGGTGTTTCATATGCCATGAAACCTTGGTGGTGACAGGAAATTCAGTAGTCTCATGGCCTGGAAGAAGAACCTGTTCCCCATCCTAACAGTTCTTGTCCTAATGCTCTGGTACCTCCTGCCTGATGGTAGCAGTCAATAAGATTGTTGGGTGGATGGGAGGTATCATTGACAACACGAAGGCCTAAAAAAACACATCTTGTATGTCAATGCTGTTTTAATGTTTACTCAATGTTATCAGGACACACCATTAGACCATGGTACTGTGTGGCATCTTGCCATTCAAGCAACACTGGCTGCTGGGAAATTCAGCCAGTCAAGTAGATTTATTTTATATTTCATAAATAACCTTTATCCATAATTGTATATACAAGAAAGAAACAATGCAAAATAAACAGCCCATGGTTCAGGTGGAGACCCATCATTTGGACTGAAAGATAGAGAGAAGATAGCCAGTAAGGGAAGAGGTGAAACCTTCTACTCTTTCCTCGCACATCTGCCTATCATCCCTCCACACCTATGGCCTACCAGCTTTTGCGCCAGCTCTTCCTTCCACCTTTTTCTTCAGGTTATTTACCTCATCCCTTTAGGACAGATGAAGAGTTGCTGAATCTATAGCACAGACGGCTGTGGAGGCAGAGTCATTGGGTATATTTGTCACAGGTTCTTGATTAGTAAAGGTGTCAGAGGTTACGGGAGAAGGCAGGAATGGCGGAGCAGACTCGACGGGCCAAATGGCCTAATTCTGTTCCTATGTCTTGCAGTCTGTCAATCGAGATGAAACGTCTCAACTGCTGCCCATCCAGCTAAGTTTCCCCAGCACCGTCCGTGTTGCTCCAGATTCGGGAATCTGCAGGCTCTTGTGCCTCCATCTTGATCTTCACAATCGGTTACTGCATTCCCTATTTTTCAACGGGGGTGACATTTCATTGGCCGAGAGACAGAGATACTGCACGGAAAATGTCCCCCATCCCGCAGTCGGCGTTAAAACGGGATCTAATGGTGTTCTATCAAAGAAAATATTTGTTTTCCTTGATATCATAACCGCATCAGAATCTTGTTCCATCGGGTGTCATTCACGCCAGCTCAATTGTAAAGCAAATCGCAGTTCTCATGACTGTTTGCTTGTTATCGCTGACTGAGGATCAAAGTTAGCTGAAGCCACAAACCAGCGAGCTGATGATTGGTGGGCTAAGAAGTTGTAGTTACTCTTAAGTGACTCCAGCATCTTGTAAAGAGTAGGGCCCTTGCAATTGACTTTGAGAGTTCAGTCAATCCCTTTGCAATCAATTTGAAATGCTATTCACACGTTGCTTTTTTAATTCTGACAAGTCGTAAATTGCGAAGCACTCTGCTCTGCTTTGCCCGTTGTCACGGTAATGATTTTCAAATCTTGAGGTTCAAGCCCACATCATTGCTCAACAGGCTGCCGAGGGAACAATGGGAAGGTTGGCAGCTGATGGCGCTTCATGCTTACAACGTTGGCCACCCTGTTTTACTGTCCCGTAGCAGAATTAAATAGCTTTAATGTGAGAAATTGTGAGTGATTCCTCGAACTTTCAAACTAAATCACTCTTGATTTGCAACTGCAAGATACATTTGAAACCAGTTCCATAAAAGTTTGCAACAATCCACCAGCAGGTCGAGCAGCATCCGGGAGGAGAAAACGATAGGGTCTGCGGATACGATGGGGTCTTTTAAGAGACTTCTGGATAGGTACATGGAGCCTAGAAAAATAGAGGGCTATGGGTAAGCCTAGTCATTTCGAAGGTAAGGACATGTTCGGCGCAACTTTGTGGGCCAAAGGGCCTGTATTATGCTGTAGGGTTTCTATGTTTCTAAAAGAATTGTCGACGATTCGAGTCGAACTTCTGCGTCTCAGTCCTGATCCACCTGAAACGTCGACGATTTATTTCATCTCACAGATGCTGCTGGAACCAGTGAGTTTTGGTGCTCTGGGTTTCGCAAACCCTTGTACCTACCAATGAGGTCGAATTAATCCGACTTCTTCCTTTAGTCGGGAGCGTTATTACTCACTCCATAATGACTTGCTTCATTATGTGTAACATTCGCTGGTATCTCGCAACGGCCAGATCTTCTTGGCGTGCAGAGAGCGGATGCATAGAGACCGTTCTCATTGGTGGAGGGTGCGAAAACGAGAGAAGGAATGGATATGATTGCTCAAAGAAGCAAAAGCAACACGAGGTTTTTTTTATATGTGCAGTGGATGGTTAGCATCTGGAATACAGGTTGAGTGCGGGAGTAATCGAAGTTATCCCATTTATAGGACACATAGGGGAACTGGATATACTCCCAAAAAAAGCTATGGGGGCGGGATTGGGAACGCTGTATTTCTCCAGTGGAGACGGGCCGTATGGCCTCCTTTCGTAACCTTTCTGTAATCCCGCTAGAAGAGCAACCGATGCTGGTCTGAGTTGATTTGCTCGGAGTTACTCCTGAGCAAGTTTATCAAGTGTTAGGCCTTCCAATCGTATTAACTTTGTGGCGACACTTATTGTCATGCTAAGAGGCAAAAATGCTAACTGTTTCCCTTGTTAGCACTTGTCACGTCTCCGATCTCTATCTGTCGGGGAATTTTAGTACATAAAGAATCTCTGTCCCCACCCGCCTCACGCCCCAACTCCCGCGACGGGGCTGCGTTTCCCCGGGCTGGTGGGAATGCTGGAATTGTTTCGCAAAATAAAAGGAAGCATTTGTTTTCCGAAACTACATGGGAGAGCTGGAACATCAGTCGGAACCCAGTTCACTCAGGAAACTCTTCATTAGCGCTTCGCACACGTGGACGCCAGATGCATCCAAGGAAAAGGGACTGGGCAGATCTTAAGTCTTTGTTTTCTGACGTTGTTCTGAAGATCAACTGGCCGTCGCCTTCGAGGATGCCTCCGTCTTCCAACCCTGGAAAACAGCGACGATTCTTTTGAATTTTCCGAACGGGAACAAAACTAAAATAAAAACGAGCAGCGCAGATCAATTAAAGACAGGGAAGAAGATGGATAATGTTAATTAATCTACATTTTAAATTGTAATTATGTCATCCCACGAGACCGGGAAACAGATCAAATTAACAATTAAAATGTGATTCAATCTTCGACAATTTGAAATAAGGATTCATCAACTTGCGTTTCTTCCGAGTGGAGCGTCCGAAACGGGATGGGTGGGTTTCACTGAGAATGTGGGCACTGCACTTAGTAGCAGTAAATTTAATTGACTACCTTCACGGGAAGTGGCTCAATATTCAGGTGAAATGCCTGCTCCTGTCAGCTATCGCAAACCAAACTTCGCAGCTCTGATATTACCTGGGAAACTCCTCCCCGCTTTTCCGACTTGCACTTTCTCACAATTAACAGAGACAAACTTTCTTTCCTCCTTGCTTTTCAACCGGACCTTTTCGCCACCATCAGCAACCCCTCAAACACCATTCCCCCCCCCCCACCCCCAATCATCGATTTCAGAATCAAAGGCTCCCAAGCATTCCTGGACGGAGAAGCTCATTATTTAAAAACATTATTTTTGGTTGAAAGTCTGCAGGGAATATCTTCCATTATCCATTCGTCATCTGCGCTAATTAAGTTTCTACATGAAGTTAGGTTAAAAAAAAATCTGTTAGAAATTAACACTGTGCAATCTTCCAGGTTTGATCACCAAGTTACAATGGGCAGCTTTCAAAACCTACATATGGCCTTCCTTCTAAGGAATTGATTAAGTGAGTCCGGATGAAATTCAAATCCTTCGATTTGACCTTTGCCTGGCCTGAGAGGTTGCAATTCGCATAACAATTTCCTTTTGTTCTTTGTTGCAGTTATTAATCCAACATGAGCTTCGAATTAATCAGGGTGATGCGTTGTTACATTTCTAATTCACAGCCCTACTGTTTGTGTCTTTTTTAATTAAGGCAGAATGATAGCATGCTGATGTTGGCTTCTTTGCTCATCACAGAGGGAAAGGCTAAATGGGCAGGATGAGATTAGTCCAAGGTTCCACTTAATTGTTTTCTGCTTCCTTTTAAATAAAGGCTGTGAGTGAACATGCTAATTCCAGGCTGTGGCAGATCGAGCAGCGAGCGCAGTCACTGTAGTTCAGTAACATCCTCTAATGGCTTTGGAGGTCAGTGCATTTCGAGGCCTCAGTCGTTTATTAAAAAAACCCCTCTCCCTCCTCCCCCCCCTCATCACGCTACCTCTTTATTTTACCATCCCCCAGTGGTGCTGTTTGATGTGATAAAAGAGAAAAATGTTGTCTAACACTCTAAAGGCTGGTTAATTTGCGTTAACCAGATGAAAACAAATGCACTACATCATATTTCATTAGCAGCCCTGCTTAGCTGTCCTTCATTACTAAGTACTTCCAAGCCTCAATCTGCGGAAGACGCGTGATTAGGCCAGAAATAATGCTACTTTCCACGTTCATTGTATTGTAAATTACCTTTCAGGTCCACTACTCTATCGGGAGTCAGGGTACAGGATTCGGTGCTGATACATTTTTGACTACTCTGTATACATAAGTAGAACTGAGATCATTATGTGGTCCTGTATTTGAGTAATTTTTATTTAAGATGTCAAACAATAGGCTGTTGATTGGAGGGACGAGAAGAGAACAATAAACTTCTGTGCCACATAATAGACCACCATTTGCAAGCTCTGCTTTAGAAGGGCCCTCTTTATTGTTTTTTGTACAAAAATGAATCTTGGGAGGAGGAATATTTTGCTGAGGTATGTCATTATTTTGCAAATTTCTATTATCTCATCATGTTGTCTTCATTGTAAATTGCAGCTAATTAGGAACCTAGTTAGAGCACGGGCTTTGAGCCTGCTTTTTTGAAAGGAACACACAGATTACCACACTACAAGAGAGGAAGGAGTAGAAAAAGGAGATTAATCTGGTTACCTTGGCAACCCTCGCTTCCATCTGTGAAGAACAATACATTTTTGTTTCCTTGGCTCAGTTCAAATCTGTTTTGTTTAGAAAAAAACGTGGCCTCTACAACAATGCTGAATTCTGTCTGCCGGGTTTACCGGGTGCAATTTCACTGCAAGTTAGGCTCTGGAGGGAATGGGAAGATGAAAGAAAATACCCTGAGCGCTGTCAAAGGTCGTGACCTTGCTGCACAAAGCTAGCAGTTTTTTTACTCCCAAATCCCTTCTGAAAGAAAAGCTCTTAATGAAATAATATACTGTGGATTTGGACACCTTGTAGTCTTTATTAAAAGCAATAGTCCTATATTTTGATGTGCCTCATTAAGGTTGAAACCTTTACAGTAGGATTATTTTAAATATGACGACTAACTTTCATTTTAAACTAAAGACACGCTTCATTCAGTGTCTGAATCTCCAGGATTTGCCAGTCCACTGACTGACTTGCGTTGAAAGTAACTTTTCATGGTTCGCTTTTAGTTTTTTTGAACCAACTTTTTATCCTTGCTTCGCCGTTTCTCTCGCCATCTGAAGCCCAACAAATATTCCTTGACAGGCTGTCTAGGTGGCCTTAACCATCTCGTTTCCAGACTGCAATCCACCCTAGAACATGTGGGAGACATGCGGAGAAGTCACGACGCCAGATGGCACGGGATATTTCGATTAGATTGTTGTGCTGTGCATAACGGGTTTAATCGAAGGGATCAACCTAATTGCATTGTCAGTGAAATAAGGATGGATTCGTTTCCATTCGTATTTTGTTTTAAGAACTGCATCCAAAAAAAAAGTACAAATTTACTTTCCATTAATACCTTTACACTTGCAGTCACAACTGGGCATCGCACATGCACAGCTGGGGAAACTCAATGAAGCCATTGTCTGCCCTTCCTCCTACCTGTACTGGGTGAGGTGCACCCCCCCCCCCCCCCCACAGTGCCGCCTAAATGCAGAGGAAAGAGTTTATCTTGGTATTCGGCCGAGTTCCTGTTATTTTTTCTCGCGATCGAATTTAAATACAATAAGTCAGTGTGCGTAGTCTTTCCACCGCTGAATTTAAGATTTGAGTCGCTTTGGTCTGTTAAATTCGTCAATCACCGGTCCCCGCGAATGTATAGAATCGTTAGAGCCAGTAATAGGCATATTAACATTTCGTTTTACCTGCGGTAGGGAAAGAGATTTTCCAGAGTGCAATACTAACCTGAATAATCTCTGAATATAAAACAAATAAAATCTGTGTTCTATATGTAGCAGAGTTAAAGGTCCCAGGAACGGTTTAAACGTCTGATTGTCTCCACTGTTGTAGATTTAGTGGGGAAATGTTAAATGTATTTAGTCTTAACATACAGAGTGTGTAAGCTCGATAATATAAGTGCATGCACGTGTATATATGTTGAGTGAGCTTGTATATATGTGTGCGAGTGTGTATGTGCTTGCGCTTGTGTAGATTTATTTACTTTTTGGTATTTGAGTTGCCCTGGAGAATGCCGTCAAAGCACAATGAAAGCTTTTATCTGTGTTGGCAATGGTAACCGTAGCCCCACTGACCAAGAATGGTCAATATTTGTCGAATCCTTCCCTGTAATTGGAAAAGATTCCACTTATGCACTTTGTAATGGCTGGTTCGACTAATGGAGCACAAACGAAAAAGGAAGGAATGTTTTAATAAATATTTTCCTGATAAACATGCGGCAGAGGGTATACAAGGGATGACTGCTGATCATCAAGATGCAAACTGGAAGTCTTGTCTGACTGCTGCCACAACTGGGCTGGGGCAATTGACTGCGGTTTTGGCCTGTGGTCTCAAGACCCTTAATGTTACCCAGCCACAAGGCAAAAAGTCTGGGTTTTATTTTTAGTGCGCACTGTGCCAGCATGGACATGGGTTATAGAGACTGTTTAAGCATTGTCTACTTCACTTCCCAGAATAGACCAGTTAATCATTTTGGCTTTAAAGGGAATTTCCTCACGGAATTCTCTGCAGAAAATCTAATCAACTGACCTGCAGAATCCAACAATAAAAGGCCTTTTATTTTGGGCGGGCTATATACTGTAGCCTTTTGTGCGGCGTGAACCCTCCCAGTAGGAGTGGATAGTTGGGTCTGTGTGTTGTGTGTTATGTGTACAGCTTTGTATAGACTTTTAACCAGATGCTGAAGTGCATTGGCTAGCTTAGTCTCAGTGTGTATATCATCTATGTCAGGTCCCATTACCTGATTACCTCAGTCCCCAATCAGACTGGATCTAGATAAATTCCGGTATTATGGCTATTCCACGCTGTTAGCTTTTTAAAAAGTGGGACTTCTCCCTTGTTATCTTTCTCTTACTTGCAGCCCAGTTGGTCAGAAGAGATTAAAGAGACTCAGGATTGGGGGCTCGCTGTAGTTCTATGTTCCCTCTCGCCTTCGCCGCACAGTTAACTGTTAAATCTTGGCTCAGGGACTCCTCACGTTTCCATGGAGGTCGGGTTTAAACTTGATCTGATGACTTAAAAAAATCTTACCAGTAAATTTGCACCATTCTGGTGAACCTAGTCCTCTCAAGAAATAACAGAGAGACCGATCGGGTGAGTGACATGTTGTTTACAGGTTTCCTAGACGGGGCCTCTGCTGTATTTCATATGTCAAAGTTGCCCTTTCTTCCTTCTAACAATGCTCGATTGTTTTTGCGGAGAATATAGGTTCCAAACGCAAGAGAATGCGGTGCTATATTTTTGCTGCCAAATTCCTATCTCTTGTTTTTCTTTGCAAAGCGCTCACAAAGAAGCCATAACTTACCATCAATTGCGAGCTTTTTTTGATGCCACAAAGCTCCTCTGTTGCTTGGCAAATAAGCATTTTTGGACAATGAAGAGGCAGCCATCCAGCGAGCTCGTCTGTCACGGTGGCAGTGGCGAGCAGGGAAAGTGGCTGAATCGAGCGGCAGTCTGATCATGTCGGGACCCGCGGCAGTTAAAGTCCACGAGACGGCTTTTTCTTTAAGACATTCCGGCGACTCTTAATTTTTTTTCTGTTGTTTGTTGTGTTTCCTTGCCTTTTTTGTTGTTTGTTAACAGGGATTTCAGTCGCAGGATCAGTTGCATCAGCGGTATGCAAAGATTGATAGATTTAGTTTGAAACAATTGTTGGTACTTGTTTTGACAGAGGCAAGTTCCCGCATTCAGCATGCTCAGCGGTCCCGGATTGCCTCAGGAATTCAAAAGGTGAGTTAAGCTCGAGAGAAGCGAAGTAACTTTTCTGAAGGGATGACTTCTCTTCTTTTTCTCTCGCTAATTTCGAGTATTTTAAATATGTAATGGAAGCAGAAACGAAAGTTAACGACGTGTTGAATTTCTTTATTCCAAGCTGCCGGATTTAGAGATGTATGTATTTTGCTGTTTTGTTTTTGTAATCATTGACTTGTAAGCATTGCAATACAAAATGAGTCCAGTCGGCCCATTGAGGGCGTGCCAGCGCTTTGAAGGAACTAGCCAGTTCTCCTGTCTCATTTGCCTGCTTTCCCGCATTTGTTTTAAGATTAGTTCACGGCAGACTTTATTTTCAGTGTTATTGGTGGTTGCTTAAGCGATTTCAGCTCCGATGGGAAAGGGAGCGCCTCAATGCACTTAAACTTGCCACTGTGTTGATAGTGAAGGGTCGGCGGTGAATGACCATGTCCCGTTTTACAAGAAAATAGAACCAGGCGTCCAAGAACTCGATTGCCCGTGAGACCCCCTCGGTGCTGTCACGTGACTTGAGATTGGGCCAATGTTGCCACACCGTATTTGAGGAGTTAATGTTGGTCAGAATGCCTCAAAGCCCAAAGAAAGTTCTTCATCTTCCTGTGTGTTTCCTAATGTACTATTGATAATTGATGGCAGTATGACATTAAGGACTTTGTTCTTGTCTTCTTGTGGACAGGAAGCCGTTCTGGCAGCCTCCGCTCTGAGGCAAAGGGAGCACAAAGATTGCTTTGGTTTGTCTCAGGGAGAACGGCGCAGGATGGGTGATGGGTTATGTTATGATAAAGAAGGATTTTATTTTCTCCCGTCAGGCCCTTGTTTAACCTAATATAATTACACATACATCTGCAGTGTTCCCCCCCCCCCCAAGTTGCCCGTGGCTCCTTTTGGCAAGAGCGGGCTTTTGAGAAACAATTTGCTTCATTTCATTTCACTTTGAAGCTTCGGCTGAAACGACGAGAAGTAGTTCACCAAGACTTCTGTGATTTAAAAAAGACAACTAAATCCGAACTGATCGCGTGTCACGATTTGTAAATTTAGAGATGCATCGATCCTCCCCTCCACAAGCAAACTGCTTCCCAAAACTGATGTAGATGCACCGAGTAGAATGGGCAAAATTGTGTTTAAAATCTTCTTTTCGTTGAATGCGGATATTGCAAACCTAAAACTTAACAGTACAGAGTAGCAACAGTTTTCTTTACACCTACAAAAAACACTCTCTTTTTTTATTGGCTGGGACTGCAACAAAAGTTTCTATTATGTTAAAGTAAAATAAACAAATTGGAATGGCGATTTGCAGATCTCCTTGTAGGCTTCCCCCCAGTAACAGAATTATTGGCATGCGCTCGGCGCGTTTGGAGAACAACAGTTTATTCAGCTGGACTGTCACTGAATTTTAATTCATACAGATTGTAACAAAGATGAAATGAACTACTGAGTGTCAAAATCTTCGGTCTACCCTTTGAGCGATCAAATGGTGCTCAGAATTACCACTGTTTTCAAGTACGCTCAACGGAATGGAGAATGAAGTATTTCCACTGTTGTATTCAGAGCAGTTAAGCTATAGGACTAGTGCCAGGGATATAGATAGAGTGACAATTGCAAGGAGAGAATGATTAATAACAATATAATTCTAGCAAGTGAATCTCGAAGCAGGAGCTTTAAAGCAAATATTTGCAAAAATACTGCGAAATTATTAAACTTGAGTAATTGACTGCTATTTAACTCTTTAGGTATTGAATATCTTTTGGGATCTTAAGCTTGTGGATAGTTTTTTTTGTATAGGACAATCAGATACAACACTGTGTGTATACGTTGTACATATTCAAGCGTTAGCACTGTCGCCGAGGATGAAAATAAAGTTAAGCTCCCAGGGGGGCAATGGGATATTAACCCGATGTATGCAGAACGCCTTCCACAGTTACTGGAAACAACCTCGACATCTGTGCGCGGGAATGCAAAGGCAGACAAGATTCTTGTAATGTTCAAAAGGGAAAGTTTTTTTTGTTGCCTCTGTGAAGCTGAGTCTGGGGTGTATCGAGCTGACACATTCTATAAAGTCGTGTGAAAGTATTGTCAGCGGCCGCTTGACTGTAGACCGGTGCTTGTGCGTAAACTTTTTCTCCTGGTTCCGCAATGAATGTTCAGGATGTTTCGGTCTCGTAACAGGCAAAGCGTAAAGGCAGGGTGATCCCGAAGCAAACTGCGCGCGAACGTGCTTTGGTAAGAGTCATTCATCTACAGCGACAGAGCATCACCGGTTCGGCTTGGGTTCCTCAGCCCACCACGGTGGAAGCGTGGGGAGAGAGGGATCGCGACAATATTGAGGCGGGTGGGAGGTGGTGGGGGGGGGGGGAGAGTAGCAGGTGGCTCCGGACATAATATTGGGAAAGAGACTTTCTGCAATTATTTCTGATTGAATTTTCTTACTAAATATTTTTGATATATTTATTACCTAATTACAAAATTGCCTTTATCCATGCCAAATGGTACGATGAAAGACCAAACTTTAAGCATCTTTTTAAAGTTGCTCCTTTTAATTTTGTATTTTGTAAGTTAATTATTCCAGTGCTGCTGTTCTAACAAAGGTTGACATAATCGACACAAAAATGCTGGAGGAACTCAAAAGGCCGGGCAGCTTCAATGGGAAAATGTACAGTCGACGTTTCGGGCCGAGTTCCTCCAGCATTTTGGGTGTGTTGCTTGGATTTCCAGCATCTGCAGGTTTCCTCCTGTTTGTGATTGACATAATCGAGAAAGGGCAACTAACCCATTCAAGAGCAGAGTTAAATGCTACTGGGGGGGGGGACATGACATCTGAAATTCATCCCTTCCGTCTCTCCAGCCCATCCTCCTCCACCTCTCACACTAAAGAGAAATTCATCCGATTTTCACACGCATCCGGTTTAAACGATAAACTGTTATTAAAGCTCCTCTTCCCCATCCTCTCTTGGTGTCTGGAGCGTTTGCCTTGTGATTCAGTTGGTACAGTTTCTTAAATGTACCCCACCTTAATTATTGTTCCTCTAGTTTTAGCGCATGTTCCCCTCATTCTTCTACACTCCTTTCTTTTTCTAACCATTCTCCTACCCATACTTTTCCCTCTTTCTGCTTTCTTGGCTCCTTTCTCACTGTAATTGTCTTTTATCTCCCCCCCCCCTCAAAAGCAGTCTCCTTTTAGCTTCACAACTTCAGATTGCCCACTCAACTATACACAAAAACAACCTTTATTTTTGTGAAATGTATGATGCCAACAAATTCAGAATCTGAATCTGAATCAGGTACATTGAACTGTGAAATTTGCTGTTTTTACAATACATTAAAATCACTAAGTTACATTATTATAAGCAGTGCAAAAAGAGAGACAAAAGATAGTGAGGTCGTGTGCATGGGTTGTTTCACTGTCCATTTAGAAACCTGATAGCGGAGGGGAAGAACTGTTCCTTAACTGTTGAGTGTGTTGGCATTCAGGCTCCTGTACCTCCTCTGTGAAGGCAGTGATGAGAAGAGGCAGTATGGTTAGCACAATGTTCTACAGTACCAGTGACCTGGGTTCAATTCCCACCGCTGTCTGGCAGGAGTTTCTACATTCTCTCTGTGACTGCATGGGTTTCCTCTGGGTGCTCTGGTTTCCTCCCACAGTCCAAAGACGTACTGGTTGGTAGGTTAATTGTTTGTTGTGAATAGTCCCATGATAGGCTCAGGTTAAATCAGGGGTTGCTAGGTGGCACAGATTGAAGGACTGGAAGGGCCTATTCAGCTTGTATCTCAATAAATAAATCAATCAATAAGTGGGCATGTCCTGTGCAGAATATGCCCTGAGGTTATATGAGGGAATATTCATTAGGGGAGTGCATTACAATCACCCAAACCAAGTGCTTCCTCACTCTAGTATACATATACACACACATACAGGCAACACTATCAAGGGCTCTGAAGAGTGATGAAGGGTGGAAATGTTGACTGATTTTACCATCTCTAAGCCAAATGCTGCACCCTTACTGATCTGACCATCAGGAATGGATAACTTTGTACCATTAGGAATTGCCAATTCAACAGTGACCTTTTGTCATGTGCATTTGAGAAGTCAATAGTTTTTAAAAATGAAAACCTTTTAAAAATTACGTTAATGCACTTCAGGGGAAGCTTGGTGGTGGTGATATGGGGAGGAATAGGAGAACAGGGAGAGATGAAACAAAGTGGGATGTTTATTTGTGTGAGCAAATGGATTGTAATTAAAGGATCACAGCACCGAAGAGGCCATTCGGCCCTATGCAAAGTCTGTGAATTAATTAGTTCTACTATCCCTATAACTCTGTAATTTATCATTGGAATTCTTTGAGGCAACTCTTTCCAAGTCAAAACAACTCACTGTGTAAAAAATAACTTTTTTCCCTCTGGTTCTCCTGCTAATTATTGCAAATCTGTCTTCAGCCTCTTTCTACGTACTGAAAATGGATCTATTTATTAAAGCAAACATACTCATAATTTTGAAAACTGCTATTAAGTAGTATGTCCTTTTTTCCCCAATGTGAGCAACACCTTCATCGCTTCTTGTAGGTGAATTTCCTTGCCCCACTGTGTACTTCAGTGCAACTTCCTTATTTACAATGGACTAATGAAATTGTGTATCCATATGTGATAGACTGGTAACAGTTTTTGAGATCCTTGCTATGATCGTAGAAGATTAATTGCTGAATGATGGAGAGTATGGAAAATTTTGATCAGGTCATTAAGGACAGCTACATCATAAACCCATTCCTTTTAGACGTGTTTGTCTTTTTATTACAGTAGTGGCCATGCAGACCCCACCCCCAGTGCATTTCATCTCACGAAAACGGTCTCAGGGTAATCGTGACAATTGCCAAGGAGGCATCCTATCCTCCTGCTGTGGGTTAGTGGAGTCCAGCGATGATATGAATCAAAGCAGTCAGTTTAGATTGCATTTGTCTGCAGGACCAGTAAACAGCACAGGATGGGTGTAGAGTTTGCATCTGTTTTAGATGCAGACTACATATGGAACTCAATCATTACCACCAGCCCTAATTAAACAATAACGTGATTGAGTTATTTTTCCTGAGCAGGAATATCTCAGCAGATCTGAAGCTCAGTGGTCAGTCAGCATGCCATGCATAAGCAACATTTTTAATTCTGTGCCGGAATACTATCCCCCCTACTGTTGGTCAGAGTCTTGTTCCAGTAAAATGTGCTCTAACGCTGGTTCATACCCTTAGGCATGAATGTCAATGTAGTTTTAGTCTTGTTAATAAAGGCTACAGTGTTAACACATTAAAGGTATATAGTATTTCTCCTTTTGGTGTTTACCAGCTACACTGGCAATATCCTAAGTGTTTCAGACAATTTTAACCTGTTCTACCTGCAGGAAATCTCTTGTGATTCTACTTTTGATTAGCTCCAGAGGAAAACAAAATTTAATTCTGTGTGAAACGTGCATTGACAGAAAAAAATGTAAAAATAAGACTTACAGATGCTGAAGTCTGAAATAAAAACAGATAATGCTGGAAATGCTCACCAAGTTATCTTTCTAAAGACGCTGCCTGAATTGCTAGGCGTTTTCAGCATTATTCTGTTTTCTTTCTGCATTGATACATCCTGCTTTGCACCAATGTGGATAATATACTGGGGGAAAATGAACAATGTATTATACTGGAGTAGCGTGGTAGCATAGTGGTTAGCACAATTACTCTACAGCAATCATCTATCAGACTTTGATTCATGCCTGTAAAGAGTTTGTACGTTCTCTCTGTGACCACTTGAGCTTCCTCCATGTGCTTTGGTTTCCTTCCACATTCTAAAGACTTGCAGTTGGGTTTAGTAAGTTGTGGGCGTGCTGCTAGTGTGGTGACACTTGCAGAATCCTCGCTGATTTGATTTGACACAAATGTTCATTTCACTATATTTCAGTGTGCATGTGACAAGTAAAGTTAATTTCCAATCTTTTCTTTGAAATGTGTGACCACTTTGAGAAAGTGAAGTACGTGTTTTCAATTATCCAGTGCAGTTAGTGACCACAGTACAACTCAAAAAGCCTCAAGGTCATTTACTTTTGTAAGCTAGGAAATAGACAACCCTAATTTTTGCACAGCAAAACCTCTTAAAAAGTGCGAGCATTGATGATCAGATGAGCTAGATGAGGGCAAATGTTTACCAATGGGAAAACTTTGTGCTTTTGGTTAAATTATTACACATAAGTGGGCAAATGTGCAGTAACTTAATGTTACAGTTTAATGATAGTACCAGCAAAAATATTGGGAAGGCACTTTGTTGGGTACATGGAGAGGAAAGGTTTAGAGGGCTATGGGCTGAATGTATGCAAGCAGGACTAGCTTAGATGGGTGTCTTGTTCAGAATGGACCAGTTCGGCTGAAGGGCCTGTTTCTATGAGTGCTTCTGTGCTGTGTAACCCTATGGGTCAAAGCTACTGACACTGACTGTTTTGCATCCAAGTAAATTCAAAGTCAAGTTTATATGGAGAAGAGCATTATTACACAGGTGAAGTTAAAAAAAGTTATTCACAGATGAATCACAGGCATGTTGTATCATGTAAGCAGTATTCACAAGATAAACATAAAATTAGCATCAATTAAAGACTTCTGTAGCTTCTGCCTGATGGTATCTGCAAGAAAATGGCATGGGCTGAATGGTGGGGATCTTTGATGGTGGATGTTACCTTGAAGCAGCACGTCCTGTAGATGGTGGGGAGGGATATGCTATTATGTATCAGGCTGAGTCCATTACTCCCTGCAGCTTCTCGCATTCTTGTGCAGTTCCTGAGTGTCAAGATCTCTAAGGGTCTCTGGTCCCAACATATTGATGCAGTTATAAAGGCAAGACAGCGGATATATTTCATTAGGAGTTTGAGGAGATTTGGTTTGTCACCTAAAACACTTGAAAACTTCTACAGATGTACTGTGGAGAGCATTCTGACATGCTGCATCACTGTCTGGTATGGGGGGGGGGGGGGCATCAGAAAGTCATCGTCCAAAGGATGCCATCACCCAGGACATGCCATCTTGTCATTTGTACTGCACACTAAGCAATTCAGGAATAACTTCTGCCCCTCTGCCATCTGATTCCTAAATGGACATTGAACCCATGAATACTACCTAACTTTCTATATTATTTTGGTTTTTGCAATTTTTAATTTAACAATTTAATATACATGTGTGTGTGGTGTCCGTTGGTCGCGGTCGAACATGGGTACTGCGCCTCTTGTAGAGTCTTTCAGGGTGCAAGCCAGTGCAGAGTTGCTATGGAGATCCGTCTGTTCCCATGCAGTGGGACCCCCCCACCCCCCATGCTGACGACAGGTCCAAAGGAGCGACGAGAGTCGATACAGTTTGGTGCCAGCAGCGTCGCAGGAGTTGCCGTGCCGGTCGGTGCTGGGTACAGCAGTCAGCCGCCTTCGGAACTCCGACTCCGGGTTTACTCCCAAAGGCTTTCCCGTGAGCGGGTATAGCCGCAAGACAGCGGAGGTTTGAAATCGGAGTTTTCCCTCTCCTAGATGAGCTACCATCCATGGTTGACGAGCCCCATCTGCCCAGAGCAACTGGTTTTAAGGCGCCAGTGGTCCACCTTTGCCCCTTCTCCTGTCAGTGAGAACAGCTCCGCCGGGCACCCGAACCATGCCACACGCGAAGGCCAGGAGTTGGACTTGGTTGTCAGAGGCTGTTTGAGATGCACGCCATGAAGAGCATTTGTTTAGCAGCAGGAACTCGTCCCCACCACCACCCTTTGGCTATGATTACCTTACTGTAATTGATTTACTTATTTATCTACATTATTATTTATTGCATTGTACTGCTGCAGCTAAGTCAACAAATTTTATGACATGACAGTGGTATTAAACCTGATTCTGATTCTGAATGCTGTACAGACCATTAGCCAGTCTAGCTTCTGATTTGCTTCATGAGATCAGATGGCATGATCAATTTCCGAAGCAATGCCATCAGGCCTCTTGTTTTATCACCAAATAATAGTCTGGGGAACATGAGTTCAAATGCATTATGGTACTGAACCTACTTAGAAATATACTTAACTGAAAAAAAACGATTTTAATTTTTCTAAATGAAAAACAATCATAAAGCTGTTGGAATAAAAAAGAGAAACTCCAACAGATTGACAAATGTTCTTTAGGAAAAGATCCTTATTGTTTGTAATTGCCTTGCTCATATTATGGTTCTAATCTGATACCATCAGTGGTGATTTGAAAGGGTTTTTGTGACTGGACCTGCATTCCAATCTCTTCTATCAAATCCTTTGTATTGGCTTTTGAATCAAGCCCACCATCATCTTCGCAGGGGATAGACAATATATGCCAAACTTGCCAGTAACGGCTGCCACCCAGCAAAGGTGAACTTCTGTGGAGTATTGTAACTATACAGGAGTTAGTCTCACTGAACTTCAAAAGCACTCCTCTAGAGTCAATGTCGGACATTTATTAACTACTTCTTGTCTGGATAAGGACTACTGTATATGATTTTAAAGAACTGTGATGAGCATTGTAGTATTTACGATAATTCAGAAGTTCTTTTGTCACTTGTTTGACTGATTTATAGTTTCCAATTATTAATTAAGTTCATATTCTCCAACTCCCATGCCATATTTGAACCCATGCAGACAATAGTTGCAAATTGAACAATCTTCGCCATGCTGAGTGGTACAGCTGCTGTGTGCCGATATTACATTGCTTCTTTTTGTCTTGTTTTCTGAAGGATGTCTTCCAAGAGACCGGCCTCTCCGTATGCAGAAACAGATGGAGAGGTAACCAATGCGACAAACAGACAGAAAGTAGAAGAGGGTGAAAGTGATGGGCACTCTGCTTTTCACCTGACTCTTCCCCCGAACTTCTCAAACAATCTACACACAGAGGAAGAACATACCGCGTCCACAATGACCAGAGAGACTTCGTGTTGTGAGAGTCCGACATCTCTGCAGGACACGCCGGTATGTTTAACTTCATTACTGTGTCTGTACTGAGTAGGTGAGCCACAGCGTGTTGGCTCAGCATGATAAAGGTGGTGCTTTGGGGAAAGGCATTGATGATGCTTAAATACAAAGGATGTACATTCAACATCTGCTGTACCTAATTAAGTGGCCTCTGGTGTACATGGATTTCTGCTGTAGTCCATCTACTTCAAGGTCCGATGTGGTGTGCTTTCAGAGAATCTTTTCTGCAAGCCATTGTTGTAATGCATGATTATTTGAGTTAATGTTGTTTTCCTGTCAGCTTGAACCAGGCTGGCCATTCTCCTCTGACCTCTCTCATTAACAAGGCATCTTCGCCCACAGAACTGCTGTTCCCTGGATATTTTTTCACACCATTCTCTGTAAACTCCAGAGACTGTTATGTGTGAAAATTCCAGGAGATCAGCAGTTTTCGAGATATTCAAACAACCCCATCTGGCATCAACAATCGCTCCGCAGTCAAAGTCGCTTAGATCATGTTTTTCTCCATTCTGATGTTTGGTCTGAACAACAACTGAACCTCTTGACCATTTCTGCATGCTTTTGTTCATTGAGGTATGATTGACTGATTAGATATTTGCATTAACGAGCAGGTGTACAGGTGAACCTAAAAAAGTGCCCACTGAGAATATTTGTGCTCCAAGCATATCCTGGTACAATTGCCCTCATTTAGAGTCACAGAACAGATGTTTCAGCCCACCATATTCATGTGTGCCCTGAAGTACCCAGCTGTGCTTATTCCACTCCCCTGCAGCTGGTCTGTAGTCTTCAATGTCTTGCTTATTCAAGTGCTCTTCTAGATACTTAAAGGTTGTGAGAAGCTGACTCCATACCTTCTCAGGTATCGTTTTCCAGATTTCAGTCACACTTGGGAAGAATAAATGCTTTCTTAGAACTCCTTCAAATCTCTTGCTCCTTACTTGGAGCCTATAGCCTGCTATTTTTTGATGTTTTATGGCAAACTCATTGGACATATTCGTATGTTTACAAGGACATCATCAAAGGACATTTCATTCCAAATGCTCCCTTCTCTCTTTTTCCATTCCCCATTCTGACTCTCCTCTTACCCCTTCCCTTCTCCTCACTTGCCTATCACCACCCTCTTTTTCTCCATTCTTCTCTCCTGTCAGATTCCTTCTTCTTCTTCAGACCTTCAGCTCTTCCACCTATCACCCCTCAACTTCTCACTTCATTACCTCCTTACTTGGCTTCACCTAGCAGCTCATACACCTCCTGCCCCCACCTTCTTATTTTGGCTTCTTCCCTCTTCCTTTACAGTCATGACGAAGGGTCTCAGCCCGAAACATTAACTGCTTATTCCCCACTCCATTGCTGCTAACTGACCTGCTGCGTTCCTCCAGCATTGTCTGTGTGTTGTCCCACACAGTAAATGCCTGTCTTCAACAAATTTACCAACAATGAATGAATGCTGAAAGAAAATGGCAAAAACAAAACACAGACTGTTTTTATAATGCCTTTATGATTTGCGCTGGGGAGCAGCTAAGAGTGACATGCAAAAGAATCACCTATAACTCTTGGATACACCAGGCTGCTTCTGCAGGATCTGCAACTGTAGGCTCCAGCTCTGAGATATAGGGAGCAAAGTTGGACATTTTAACCATTTTAAGCAAATAATAAATAGTATTTAGCTTGTTCTAAAGGTGGCTGAATGAGGATGATATCCACGGTCAGTTTAAATTCAGAATGACATTTTTGATGATAATGGTCACCTGTATTCCCAATTAATTTTAACCAAATTGAGTGTAAGAAAGATGAAAGAAATAAAATAAAAGAAACAAGCACAAGTAGCTTTGTGGCAACATCATTTTGGACTAGATTAATAAGCATCTGTAAAAGATGGCCACGCTGTAAGAGGGGAAAAAAGGGCTTTTTAAAGAAATAAATCTGTGAATAAACTATCAACTATGAATAAAGGGAGAGCAGCTGTTACAATAAACAATGCAAATATTCTATTTAAAGTAACAAACTATTTGGGGCAATACAGTGTGGCGGTTAGTGTAACTATTTTAGCACTAGCGATTGAGGTTCAATTCCCACTGCTGTCTGTACGTTCTCCCCGTGACCGTGTTGGTTTCCTCCCACATTCCAAAGGTTTGCAGGTTTGAGCTGGTGAGTTGCGGGCATGCAGTGTTGTCGCCGGAAGCCCAGCACAATGCTTGCTGATTTGATTTAATGCAAACAATGCATTTCACTGTATGTTTTGAGGAACATGTGACAAATAAAACTAATCTTTATTAGAAAGAGTTTAAATAAGGAACTGCTTCTTAATCCCGTTATGTCTTCTGAAACCTGTGACTGAGGTAGAGTGCGTTGATCTGAGGATGGTGTACTTCCCATTTGTTAATATTACTGCAGGTGGAGCGTGGGTTAAATGTCGGGTAAGACTCCCTTTCCTGAAACTTTAATTGCATAACACTGTTTTTATCAGCATTACACAACTGAGAATCGATTTTCTTTGGACTGAAGCACAATATTGACTATTTCCTGGTCATTTTGCTTTACTAGAAAAATTCCACAGGGTACTTCCTGTTGTCAATCATCCCTGCAATTGCCGCATAATTTCTTTGTAGCATTTTAGCGGAATTTGAACTGCATTGTGCTGGTGCACCTGTTGTTAGGAATTCTTGACATATGTAGCTTTCCCTACAGAACCAGGAGGTTGGACAAGTACAACAGAGAATAATCTCCATCCTCTAATCAATGGGCCACTGCCTGTGAAACCCTGATATAAGACCCCTGACCCTGCCATTCTCCAGTCCTCCCAGTCTCATGTCTCCCCTTCTGTCTTGACCCTGACACTCTAACAAAAAGCTGACAGCTTTCAATATTCCACTACTCATCTGCTTGTCTCCTACCGTCTTGATTCTCTTTGCTCTCTGCAAATTCCTGGATTCCCCTCCTCATGCAAACTCAACCTCATCAATCCCAAAAATCTCTTCTAACAGGCTTGTAGCTCCCTTTCACTGTCTATCCTAACCCCAAATACAGAGATTCATTCACTGCTTCCCCACTACACCCTAGGCCCTTGGTGTTCCTTAGCAATGTACTGTGACCCTAGACACCTCTACATAATCCCTGCCATGTAGACAGTGACAATCCCATTTCCAGTAGCCTGCCACTGAGTAACACCAAAAAATCAGGAGGTAATTAATGTTAGTGTGCAAACACTGTTGCCTTACTTTTATTTGGAAGCGTGTTTGGGTTCTCCATGCATTTAATTGCAAATGTTACTGGAAAGGGAATCCTTTCATCTCAGAGTAACACACAGAAATTGCAGGAGGAACTTACCTGGCAAACCAGCATGTATGGAGAGGAATAAACAGTCAACATTTGGGGCCCTTCATTAGGACTGTCAAGGAATGAGGAAGAAGGCAAAATAGGAATAAGTGTGTGTGGGGAGGAGGGTAAGGAGGGAGTACAAACTGGTAGGTAATTGGTAGAGTCAGGTGAGGGAGAAGGTGGGTGGCTGACGGAGCAGGGATGAAATGAGAAGCTGGGAAGCAATTGGTGAAAAAGTTGAAGGCTGAAGGAGGATGGAGCTGATAGGAGAGGAGAGTGGACCATGGGAGAAATAGAAAGAGGAGGGACATCAGAGAGGGGTGATGGGCAGGCATAGAGAAGGGATGAGAGGAGCCAGAATAGGGAATGGTAAAAGAGAGGAAGGGGAGGTGAAAGAAATTATGGGAAGTTAGAGAAATAGATATATACCGTCAGGTTGGAGGGCTACATTACCTCGGTATGAGGTTGATTAAAAAACAGAAGAGAGGGAGAAAGACGGTACTACACACATTTCCACGATGTCATATTCCCAAGGAACTACAACAGGAATGAACAATCTAAAAGCAGAAGCAATTTAGTTGTTTCCACAGGCCCAATGTACAGTCTAGACATAGAATTAGATGTCAAATTAGATATGCAGTCAAGACAAGGTAACAGGTCAATGGCTGCATTTTGAACCTACTCTGCAGATATGCAGAGTAGAACACTAGCTGTGCATTGAAATAGAGGAACAGGCCAGGTTGAGCTGCCATTTGTAAAAGATCATTGCTGCCCTACATTTATGTCATCGTTACCTGCTTTGGTTCCATCAATCAATTGCTATTAACCTTGAGCTGCTGAGGCGGATGAGCTATGCAGAGGCTACGGAATCTTATTCAGACAGTAATGCAACATATTTTCCTGTTGTATGATGGGGCCAAGTAACAACGTTGCTTCCACACAGCTACCTGGCCGAGACTAAATGCCAGTCCCTCTGACATCTCCTCATACCTCCCTCTGGAACATCACATCACCACTGTCTCCTAGACAGTGACTGAATACATTTCATTCATCCTTGTCCATTCTCTACCTAATTATACCTGATGCCTTCTGCCACATTGATATTTTCTGTGTCCTGGCCCCAACCTCTTCCATCCTCTCCTTGTATTCCCAATGATGGTATGACGCAGCAGTGGATAGTTCTGATGTGTCATGTCTCTAGCAACTCAGGTTCTGTCCTGACCTCGGCTGCTGTCTGTGGGGAAGTTGGTCCATACTCCTGTGATGAGAAGGTCTCTTCTGAGTGCTGCAGATAGATTAATTGGCAGTGATGAATAACCCTTAAGTGGCAAAAGAAACAAATGGGAGTTAATGGGTATGTGAAGGAGAATAAGTGGCAAGGAGATGGGGAAAAGAAGGGTGTGGAAGCTGGCTTGCATCTGATGGGCCAAACAGTCCCACTCTATAATAAGTAAATGGGAAAGAATCCCTCTGCACTAAGATGGTTGGAAGACTCCTGTCTTCCTTGTTGAAAGCAGGCCTGGACAGTGACCAGCCACTTTACCACCAACATCATTCTTCTGGCTGCACATATTATGTTGAACCCACGCACTCTCCAAAAAAGAAAAAAGTACACTGGGGAAGTTGGGGCCAAGTGTCTGTAAAGCCACGAATCCACTGGAGGCTGAAGGCTGATGAAGGTGGCCTGTCCTGGGTTCAGAGGACTCTATATGTGAGGGAGGGAGGAATAGAGCTTGTTTTACTACAGTCGATTTGTTGTTTGGTATGTTCTGTTTTGCTGCGTTGGGCATATGCTGTGTTGGCGGCGGAATGTGTGGCAACACTTATGGGCTTCCCTAATACATCCTTGGGTGCGTTGGTTGGTAATGCAAATGACATATTTCACTGTATGTCTCAATGCATATGTGATAAATAAATCTGAGTAGCTATTGGAAACCACATGCTCCAAGCTATACTGTACCTAATCAGACCTCTCAGCGGTTTTGCCTCACCTCTTTCTCCATTACAACGGTGACTAAATTAGTTTCTCCTGCCTTCCACAGTTTGAAAATTGCTTCATCCTTAATATCAGTTTCCACCTTTTCTCACTTTCATAAATCTATCCTTGACTCTTCCGCTCCCTTTTCCAAATCAGTTGCCTTTGTTCTACCACCCTTTGCTGTAACTTCAAACACGCTAGTTTTCTAATTTCTCAATCAAGCTGATTTTTTTCCCTGCAAATTGCTGGGTGTTTCCAGCAATTTCTGCTTTTATTTCTATTGTACCACGTCAAGGCAGCTTCTAACAGTTTTTGGAAAGAATTGTATTAATATCAAAGTCCAACTCCCAGTTACCTTTTATGTTCCCAACTTTGTTATAGGACCTTGTCACCTGGTTAATTATTGTAGTGTCGCCTATTCTCCTGGAAGGTAACAGTTACAAGCTTAGAATAAATATCACAGTGTAATTATAAATACAGCACACATAGAGAGGAGGGTTACTTGATTGTTTAAAAATTTCTCACCTAGTTTGTGTTTACCTAAATAAGAACGAGAGCAGACTCCACTGTTTGTCAAACACTTTGCCAAGTAGAGTGGGAATTATTGATAGAGTAGACATCCTTCCATCTTGCTCTGCCACTGTGCCAATGTCCCCTATGACATTCCATCTCATAGCCACTCTCTAAAAGGAACATTATCTGGTTATAATTGGTGCTGCAGAGAGTAAACTGTTTTAGGGTTTCAGTAGGCATCTATTTGGGACAAGGCAGATGATTGACAGGGTCAGACATCAGCCTGTTGGATAATGTGGTGATGTGTGATGCCATTGGCAAAGATGGGCACATTGAGTAACCAATGGTAAGAAGGTGGGGTACAGGCCAATAGGAGGGCAGGTGCTAAGGTCGCCGGGAATTCATCCAGTCAAAATTGGCAGATCTTTACTGTGTGTCTCAGGACTGAGGCAAGCTCTGTGCCTGGGTTGGAGACAAGGGATGTAAAAAGGTCAAAGGAACAAGAGCAAGCACTAGTTGAGAAGGGAATCATCCCAAAATAATAATTGAAAGCAGTATATATATATTGTGAGGCTGTGGATCAACTCATGACTTTTCAGGGCATTTTCTGCCCCTCCAGAATCAGGTAGCCAGGGATAGATGGGAATAAGTGGTTGAGGTTATAATGGGATTATCCAGGATCACATTGGATGGCAGAGCAAGCTCAAGGGGCAGAGTTGCCTGTTCCTTCTGCAAAATGCTATGTTTGTACAGTAACACACAAAAAATGCTGGAGCAAATCAGCAGGTCAGGCAGCATCCATGCAACTGAACAGTCAACGTTTTGGGCTGAGACCCTTCTGGAAGAATTGGGAAGGAAAGGGCAAGACTCTAAAATAAAAAGGAGGGGTAGGAGAAGAAGAATAGCTAGAAGGTGATATGTGGAAACAGGCAGGTGGGAAAAGCCAAGGGCTGGAGAGGAAGAAATCTAATAGCAGTGGAGAGTGGACCATAGGAGAAAGTGAAGAAGGAGGGGTGGGTTCTTGGTGCAGGAGGTGATAGGCAGGCAAGAAGAGGTGAGAGGCCAGAGTGAAGTATAGAAGAAGATGGGAGGGAAGAGAAAAATGGTGAAGTTTGTACAGTACCTAAATTTAAGTGACTATAATTGTCCTTTCTCCCCATTGTAGCCAAGGTGATGAGACCATAAGATATTCAGCACCATGTACGCTATCCTCTCTGCCACTGCCTTTCCAGCATTTTTAGTGATTAGTGTACAACTGTTGACCTTAATTGGAGGTTTTTATTCCATGACCACTGCTCCCTGAACTTCTACCACCACTCACTGGAATGGCTGCGATGCACAACTTACCATGGCCATTTAAGGGGAAACAAGCACAATTACCCTCGCTTAAACAATTCTTAACAATCACTAACTTTCATTTGCCCCCAATATTTTTGCACCTGTGAGTAAGAAGATTCCAAATATCAAGAGAAAAAGAATTTATTTTTGGTGCACCTAGAATTCCATGCTACAGTGCTCAGCAGATTAATCCTGGCACTACACGCAAAATGCTGGAGGAACTCCGCAGGCCGGGCAGCATCAATGGGAAAGAATAAACAGTCTACATTTTAGGCTGAGACCCTTCGTCCAGACAGGAAAAGAAGATGAGAAGTCAGAGCAAGAAGGTGGAGGGAGGGAAGGAAGAAGGATAAAGTGGTAGCTGATAGGTGGAAGTGGGAGGGGGGGGGTGGTGGAGTAAAGAGCTGGGAAGTAGATTGTCAAAAGAGATAAAGGGTGCGAAAAGGGGGTATCTGATAGGAGAGGGCAGGGACCATGGAACAGGAGCACTGGAGGGAGGTGATAGGCAGATAAGCTGAGAAAGGGAAGAAAATGTGAGAGATGGAAACAGGAACAGGGGAAAGGTGAAGGACTGGGGGTGGGGGAGGGCAGTTACCAGAAGTTCAAGAAATTGATAATCCTCCTTTTTCTGGCAGTCTCCAAATCTATGTCAGGTCTCACTGATATACAGGAGGCCCCACCAGAAGCACTGGATATAGTACATGACCCCAACAGACTCTCAAGTGAAGTGCTCACCTGGAAGGACTATTTGGGGTCTTGCATGGTAGTGAGAGCACTTATTCCACTTGCAAGGTTGAGTACCAGGAGGGAGATCAGTGGGGCAGGATGAATAGACAAGGGAGTTGCATTGGGAGCGATCCCTGTGGAAAGCAGTCAGTGAGGAGCAGGAAAAGATGTGCTTGGTGGTGGGATCCCACTGAAAATGGCAGATGTGATGGAGAGTTATTTGTTGGATGTGAAGGCTGATGCGGTGATAGGTGAGGATAAGAGGAACCCTATCCCAGATGTGGTGGGCATGTGCAAAATGGAGGGCAGAGTTGATGGTGGAGGTAGGAAAGCTCCTTTCTTTGAAGAAGGAAGGATATCTCATTAGCTCTGGAATAAAAAACCTCATCCTGAGAGCAGATGCGGCAGAGACGGAGGAACTAAGAAGGTGGGGGGGGGGGGGGTTGGCATTTTTACAAGTGACAGGGTGGTATGAGGTTTAGTCCAGGTGGCTGTGAGAATTAATACTCCTTCCTTGGAGAGCTGAGAAAACTCCTGGAACACTGGATAAATAGATTCTGGAAGGAAGCAGTTTCCTCTGTTAAGTCCAGCTCCCTTTTCCCGGCAATAGGCATATGTATACCATCCGTTATAGATCAGTGGAGCTGCAACACGGGTAAGAGGGGGACTGAGCGGTCTAAATGTCAGAATCTGAATCACAGCGCCCAACGAATTCAACTTAAAATAACACTAATATAAAGACATCTCCCAAGTTGAGAGTGTTGGCATAACACTCACAGCTGCAGTGAAGTTCCTATTTGCTTTTTTTTTGTTTCCATGTCTGTCAAATCATCCTTTCTGGATAATCTTTGAATCCCAACCAATCAGACACTGTATAAGCTTTCATTAAAGGAGAAGCAAATCTCTGAACATAAACTGTGGCTTAATCGCTTGCTCTGGTTAGAATGACATCCACCCAGCCGCTTGTTTAATGTGAGGCTATAGAGAGAGAAAAAACTGCTGTTGTTGAGGCAGGATCAATGGATTATTTAAGATCTAAAACATCCTCTCCGAGGATTGTGCCCATTCACATATGTAAGATATTAAGTTTGCATAGATTACCTACAACCAAATCCATTCTGACTGGCAGAGAAGTTTAGAGAGATTTACATTAGAGAATCAAGAGAACTCAAGGGCTTTGTCACAGCAAATGTATAAAGTGATAAACAGTGTAAATCTACTTGCGTGTCCCCAGATAGAGCAGGGGCTTACAGCCTCTCAGAGCGCAGATTACTGCTTTATCTTGTCATACTGAATTAGCGCACTGGAAAACCATTAAACACTGGTGACCTGTTCATCTTTGAGAATCGCAGCAACAAGAAGATGAGGCAGTGATGGTATTTAATTTTTTGTTTAACAGCAGGTTGTTTCTGAGTTCCAAAGCAGCAGTGTGCCTGGGAAGAGATGGAAGAAAATCACTGGCAGTATATCCATATGGAGTTTAATTAGCCCACTTTGAGCAGAATTAGGGGACATTAATATAAGGCAGTTACTAATAAATCAATCAGGGCTTCAAGAGAACCGCTTTTTCTGGAAAACTCTGAACATGGAGTAGTTGAAACAATTAATATAGGTGCATTTAGGAGTAAGCCAGATATAGGAGAGAAAGAAATAGATGAGTACACTGATTGGGTTAGGAGAAGAGAGCTGGGAGCACATATGTGTGCAGCTAAGTGCTGAAAATTGAAAAGAAACAGAGCAGGAACAGGTCATCTGGCTTGTCTTGCCTGCATTGGTACTCAATAATATGGCCGATCTTTTACCTCAGCAACAGGAAAGGAAAGTTTTAGAGGGAGACACCTGAGGTTGTAGATGCCAGAAATGGACATTGACTTCCATTTCCTTCTGGAGATGCCACGTAATATGCTGAGTACCTCTGACATTTTGGAGGTTTAGGTCAATATGAGTCAAGCACAGGCAAATGGGACTGGCTTAGAAAGTCATATTGGTCAGCATGGATGAGTTAGAGGGCCTGTTTCCATGGCTGTAGATTCTGTCTCTACATCTCTTAACACTTTTGTATACAAACACTATATATCTTCATTCTCTTAACATCCAAATTTCTATCCAATCCTGCCTTAAAATATCCAGTTACTGTGCCTTCACAGTCCCCTTGGATAGTAATTCCAAATATTCCCATACTTCTGACTGATGAATCTGCTTTTCATGATCCTGAAAAGCTATCTTCTTAACTTAGTAACATGACTCTTGATTCTACGCATTAGGCATTTTCTCATCTATCCTGTCAAGCCTGTAGAAATTTGTGCATTTTTGTGAGACTGCCTGTAGTTTCGCTTAACCCAAGGGAGTGTAGGCCCGGAATACTTAACTACCCTCATCCCTGTACCCCAGGAATAAAGTTTCCCCCTCTCCTATTCAAACATGTCTCTCCTCAGGAGGCTCACCTATGCACCATACTTCAGATGCAGGCTTACCAGGGCCTTTTTTTTATTAAAGCAAGCTCTCTAAATTCCTGTATTGAACCCTCTTGCAACAGAGGCAACACATTTTCTACTCCTAATTCCTTGATAACTCTTCAATGGTTCATTTACAAAGACATCGCATTCCCTCAGATTGCTCTGCCTTTCTGTTTTAACTACCTCACATTTTTTATTTTATATTCATCTGTCATTTCCATGCTCATTACCGAACCTGTCTCTATCCCCCAGAAATGTCTTTGTAGCTTTGTCACACCATGTGCTGTCGTCTGGCTTTGTATCATCGGCAGGTATCTTACACTTGATTCCCTCATCCAAATCATTGCTGTGGATTGTGAATATTTAAGGCCCCAGCACCGGACCCTGTGACGCATATTAGACACAACTTCACAACAGGAAAATTAACCAGTTATTCACCCTTTCTGTTTTCTGTCAATTAAGCAATTCACACTGGAATGATTGATGAATGGTTGTCCGTTGTATCCAACAATGACAGAAACCTGTTGGAGGGGTTTTTTAACTGGAAAAGCCGTCGCCCTGGTGCAGTTCCACTCTCTTGACCTTAAAGGTCCGGGTACAGTGGTACGAGAGGTCATTACATCTGGGATCTTCCTTGATTACAGTGGAGGACCATGACTTCCTCCTTCTGTGCTCGTCAGGCCCTTCACTCTCCATGAAGCTCTGCTGAACTGCCTTTCCAGCCTTTGGATTTCACTGTTGATCTCATCCACCAAGTCCAGCAGAGCTGACTTCTCATGCTAGGACAGCCATGTCCTTATTGCACCGGGGTATGAGGCCTGCTGGCTACCCTCACCTGGTTCAGCCTGCCTGTCAAAGCAGTGTACCGGGGTGTGGCTGCTCTCACATGCAAACAGCTACTTGGAGCCACAGTTGCGAGCTGAGTGTAAATTGGAGATCAAAGTTGAGCGAGCTACCCCAGAATGGACATGACAAGCACCTTCAGAGAAGCTACCTTTCTTGGACACTCAATATACCCCAATATCATCTCCATAATCTGCACTCTTGTTTAATAACTTCCAGTGTGATAACTTTTTGCACACCCTCTGAAAATCCAAATATCATAACACATCTCTCTCAGCCTTTTCTGTTCTGTTGCTTGCAACTTGGAGAAACCAATGGCTTTGTCAAACATGACCTCGCTTGCAGAAGTTGCTGTCAAGAGTTGATTCAAATCATTTATGTGTGTACTATGTGTACTATGCCTCAGATATAAAATAGTTTACTTCTTGAAAACACTAAATTAGTTAATGAATTGGAGGGAGCCTGCGCTGTGTAATGTATCTCACACATTCCATTGTGAGGCAAAAAAATGTGAACTTACTCAGAAAATAAGCCCTACGTAAACCAAGCAAAGGAAACAAGAACCACAGTAAGTTTTCCCAAATGAAGCAAGGTCACCTTGCAGAAAAATGCAGAGTGGAGGATAATGACGTAAAAGTTATGTGCATAAAATCAGTTAGAGTGGCGCAGAAAGTATACTTGATTGACAGAGCAACTACCTAATCATTTCCAGTCTTGCATTATCACTTGAACAATGGTAACAATTTAAATCTTGACACACAACAGTATGTTCTTTTTGTGGCAAGACAATTGTCAGTGCGGAAGTAAATTGGCCCACTAATGTGGAATCACTTTAAGGGAGGGTCTCTAAGGAATGTTGGTGTGAAATAAAAAATGCCTACTAAAATATTAAACATGTGTGGAAATTATGGATGTTGAAAGAAAATACGTATTTCAATAAACAATTGGTTGGACCACTGCCTTTATTGAATACTATGTTTGTTAAACACTTCCTCAAATATGATTTAAATTTGGGCAATGCTTTCATCCCTAATTTGTTTTTGGAGGTACTTCTCAAGGCATTCTCATTTGTCAGAATCATTTAAAGCCACTTCAGTGTTCCATAAATTGTGTTTGAGAGATTATCTGTGATTCAGTTGTTTTCATCTACTGTATGATGTTTACTGATGTTTTGGGTTATGGTTTATGACCATTGGGCTTGGTGTCCTTCCTAGCTGTTGTTGGCACAGCCATTTCTGTTCTTATATATATATGTCCTAGATTTGCCTTGATTGTGTGTAGCTAGGTCAATGGAATGGAATTTGTCCTTGTCCCCATCTGGTTTGTTTATGCTGGAAGAAAGGGGACTGGGTAATGTTCAGTTATGTAGAGAGCCACCCAACACAAAGTGCTGGAGAAACTCAGCAGGTCAGATAACGTCTATGAAAGGGAACAAATAGTCAAAGTTTTGGACCAAGTCACTTCAACAGGACTGGAGTCCTGATAATTCTGATTGTTCTAAAGTAGGGTTGAGATGGAATCACAGAATTATATAGGCCCTTTGTCCCAGCTTATCCATGCTGAGCAGGATGGCTAATTGAGTTGGTTCCATTTGCCTGCATTTGGTCCATACCTCTCTAAACTCTTCCCTTCCACTTCACTGTTCAAATATCTTTAACATGATATATTTCCAAATCTGTTTTATGCTGAAGATTAGCAGGTGCATCTCCAGGGAGGGTGGGTTGTTCAAGCCATACCTTAGAAATACCTCCACACCAAAATCCAACCCTAGTTCTAATCGTGAACATGCAATGAAAGCCACCAGCGTTTTTAGGATTATATTTATTTTATTTTATTTTGTGATACAACATAATAACAGACCTTTCAGCCCAATGAGCCCATCCATTTACTGCCGTAAGACCAGCTAACCTACTAATCTGTATATCTTTGGAATATGGGAGCGAATTGGAGCACCCTGAGGAAACTCAGAGCAGTCACAGAGAGAATGTGCAAACTCCTTACAGACAATGGTGGAATTGAACCCAGGTCGCTGGTGCTGTAATAGTGTTAAGCTAATGGTTACGATAGCAGTCTTTGCTTTGAGATTTACAGGCATTTATCTATGGTGTTAAGGAAAACTCTGAAACATTGGATTACATACAGATAATGTTGGGAAATGACAACTGCTGCTGTGCTGTCTTCCCTTTCCATATTATCAGAATCAGAAAGAGAATCAGACTTGGGTTTACTGTCGCTGACATATGTCATGTAATTTGTTGTTTTGTGGTAGTAGTACAGTACAATACATAAAATACACTATACATTTATATATATATATATACACGCATACACACACACACATATACATGTATATAGATATAGATATATATCTGTGTACAGTGGATTCCAGTTAACTGGGCCATCAGATAATCAGGCAATGGCTTATTGGGACAATACTTAAAGAGAAAAAAACAAATTGAGAAAATAGCTGGAATTCCCTCCATTTATTTAGGACACTATGCTGCTTAATTGGGGCAGGAGACTATCACCAAATACTTTCCTGTTGGTGTCAGTCATGTGCTTAGAGTGAACAGTTTTAAATAGAGTTTCTTGCGTGTTTGTGTTCAAAAGGCAGTGACTTTTGTCATTAATACTTGGTAAATAAGTAAGACAATTCAGACTATTTTGCTCACTGTTCAAGCATTCAGGCTTGGAGATGCAAGAAATAACGACGAATGAAAATGAAATAATTTCACTACTTCAACAAGTTAGGAACTACGAAGGATTTGAAGGTATCGACAATCATCTTGGATGTTACAATTAAAAGGAAGATTTGGAGGATGCAACCATTGAAAAGACTGTTTGAAGCCAGTCTGTTATCTGCACTAGGTGTTTACACTGATTTTGTTCACTTACAGTCAACCAAAAGAACATAACAGTATACAATGAGTGAATTCCTTCGATTACTAACAGGAACTAATACACAGTTTTATATTGCTGTAGTAATTTTCGTAGTGTTCTTATTTATTCTGTATTTCATTTAAATACATAATTTGTTACTCATTTAAAAAGTAATGTGTCTTTTTTATACCTGTTTAACTATTTCCATGAAACTTTGGCTAGTTGGGGCAGCCACTTCACTGGACCAAAATGTACTCGTCCCAAACCGCAATCCACTGTATGTAACTGTATATTTATAGGTATATAAATAATAAATGCTGTTCATTGGATTCATTGTCTGTTCAGAAATCTGATGTCAGAGGGGAAGAAGCTGTTCCTAAAATGTTGAGTGTGTGTCTTCAGGCTTCTGCACCTCCTCTCTGATGACTGAGAAGAGGGCATGTCCTGTGCAATGGTGGTCTTTAATGATGGATGCTGCATTTTTGAGGCATGGCCTTTTGAAGATGCCGGCCGGCTTTTACCCATGATGGAGCTGGCTGAGTTTACAACCCTCTGCAGTTTTTAACCCATCCTGTGCATTGGCCCCTCCATACCAGTTATTACAAACGAGAAGTGGGTACAGTAGTCACCCTGCCTCAAGGTTCAGTATCAGTGCTTCTTAATTTTGATCCCTCTCTCTTCCTCCACCACTCCCCACAATCACAACCTCTATCCCAACCCCAGAAAATAACCCCCACCCCATCCCCCAACACACCTTCAGCTTGCTTGTTGCTTCATTGGCAAAAGAAAGAAGGAAATAATCTTGCAATCTTTCAGGGCCAGGTTCTCACTGAAAGCAGGAGATGAGCTTGCTGCAAGATTTTTTTTCCCCTTGAAGCACTTCTGAAAATTAGGCCCATCATTTTAACAATTTGACACTACTTTCAGATCTTTTCTTCATTAATTAAATTAACATTGAATGCCACCAGCTATATGAACAGTACTCTCTTTCATCTTCATTATAACTACCTGCCCAGGCTTCTTGCTGTGAATTGTGGAGTTCAATCTGCTTGCCAGTTCAGTGCAGTCAGTTCCCACCGAATGCTGTAGACAGGAGAGAGCCTTTCAACCTCCACACCCGGCACTCCTAAATTGGGAAAAAAAGGACCCACTCTATAAGGTTTGGAGGTCATTCATTTCAAATCTATGATAAAAGCTGCAGAAAAAAACTCTTGTAGGATCTATACATATTCTTCCTTTCATACAAATGTACCACAGGAGACAGAAGCAACAATTTCCATTACATATTAAACTCATACATTAAACAAAAAAAGATAAAAGCAAATATATTCAGGGATGTCTGTTGCATTTGAGTAGTTGCAGAAGGCTATTCAGGACCGAATAAGTGGAAATTAATTGGAACACAGAAGAAATAGGAACAGAATGGGAAATTTAGTATAATTATAAAGAAATACAGACAAATAAGTTATTCTTGAAAGACCTGGAATAAGGCAATTCACATTTATAGCCATAATATGAAATTAGTAAAGGGCCTAAACCCCCTTTAGCCTCCAAGTCACTTTTTGGCACCTAATTACTAAATGGAACAGCTTTATTATGTAGGCCATTAAAAATAATGTGTTTTGATAGTTATGCTTTTTTTTCTTTGTGTTCCTGAGGATTTGCTAGGAATTGCCTTTTTTATTGGGTAGGCTATAAAACATTAATGCTGTGCAAATATTCCCTTTTATAATTTATAGTGCGCTTTAGAATTTGAACGATTCCCAACTTTAAAGGGACCGCGTGTTTTCTTTTATCAGTTGGTGTCGTCGTTGCAAGGGGTGGGCAGGCTTGGATTCTCCCCATCTCAGCCTCACCCCCAGCCGGAGTCGCATGCGTTTGGGTCAACCAGTGGCAGTGTGAAGCTTTCAGCACATTCACCCTTCTGCAATGAGACCTGGAGCTGATGCAGAAAGTCACAGCATCCTCAAAATGCACCAATATGTCTGGGAAAGTGGGGCCAGGATTCACACCAAGCAGAAAAATGTCCTGGTACCAGTGTTTGTGGGAGAGTTGAGTCTGAGTTTCCCAAAGAATCTGTATCTCTTGAGTAAGTCCTAGGGAGGCACTTAGCTAAGTTTTGATTCCTAAACTGACTTGTTCCTGGTAGTCACCATTCTGTCAGCTTAGATCACACTTGCGCAACAGAAGCTCTCTGCTGTTTGTTGTACAGACTTGATCAAGTGTAAGACCGTTAGACATAGGAGCAGAATTAGGCCATTCAGTCCATTGAGTCTGCCCTGCCATTTGATCATGGCAGATTTTTTTCCTTCTCATTCCCATTGTCCTGTCTTCTCCTTGTATCCTTTGACACCCTTACTCATTAAGAACCTATCAACCTCAACTTTAAATATACCCAATGACTTGGCCTCAATTGCTGTCTGTAGCAATGAATTCCATAGACTCTCCACCTTCTGGCTAACTAAATTCCTCCTCATCTCTATTCCAAAGAGGTGTCCTTCTATTCTGAGACTGTGCCCCCGGTCTTAGACTCTCCTACTATTGGAAACATCTTCTCCAAGGCCACTTTATCTATTCCTTTCAATATTCTGTAGATTTCAATGAGTTCTGCCCTCGTCTTTCTGAATTCCAACAAGAACATGCTCAGAGCCATCAAACACTGATCCTGCAGCTGATGCATCATTCAGCCACATTGTGAACTTAAAGGCAATTATCACTGAGTATATATATATACACTGTATTTGCACTGTAGTCACTACACAATTACGAACAAAACTCCTTCAACATTCACAACTCTCATTGATAAATTGTGGAATTGAATTTAGGAGCCGAGAGGTAATGTTGCAGCTATGTAGGACCCTGGTCAGACCCCACTTGGAGTACTGTGCTCAGTTCTGGTCACCTCACTATAGGAAGGATGTGGAAGCCATAGAAAGGGTGCAGAGGAGATTTACAAGGATGTTGCCTGGATTGGGGACCATGCCTTATGAAAATAAGTTAAGTGAACTCAGCCTTTTCTCCATGGAGTGACAGAGGATGAGAGGTGACCTGACAGAGGTGTACAAGATGATGAGAGGCATTGATTGTATGGATTGTCAGAGGCTTTTTCCCAGGGCTGAAATGGTTGCCACAAGAGGACACAGGTTTAAGGTGCTGGGGAGTAGGTACAGAGGAGATGTCAGGGGTAAGTTTTTTACTCAGAGAGTGGTGAGTGCGTGGAATGGGCTGCCGGCAACAGTGGTGGAGGTGGATATGATAGGGTCTTTTAAGAGGCTTTTAGATAGGTGCATGGAGCTCAGTAAAATAGAGGGCTCTCGGTAAGCCTAGTAATTTCCAAGGTAGGGACATGTTCGGCACAAATTTGTGGGCTGAGGGGCCTGTATTGTGCTGTAGGTTTTCTCTGTTTCTATGATGGCAGGTGTGGGACTAATTCAGGAGCTCAGATCACAAAACTCAGAGGTAGAATGACCCTCCAGCCACCTAGACAAATGTCAGATTGCATCAGTTATATAGGAGACACAGCACAAGGCCGGGCTGTTGTGCCTAGCTAGTTTAAGTAAGTGTTATGCATCTCCGCTCCCTTCACCGAACACCATCAGCTTGTCTTTTTTGACAGCTCACCCAGCTTCCATTTATTATGTGGGTTCACACAGTCACTAGTGAGAGCTCATTTCACATTCCTTTTGGGTTTGGATAGTGGTCACAGTGCTGGCAACACCAAGGCATTCTATGATTGGCGGTTGATCTGATTGGTAAGAGCATTAAGCAGAGAAATCAGCAGACCAATATTGTCTCCAAGTTACTTGGATGTGAAGTTGAATGTTTGCGGAGAGCCATTCCTTTTATGCCATTTCTCTTTTAAGGGGACACATACAATCTGTGAATAAGTTCTTCCAAACCAACAGAGGAGGTTTACCAGGAGTCTGCCTGGGCTAGAGAAATGTCTTCTGAAGATAGGTTGAGCAAGCGAGGGCTTTCCTCTCTGGAGTGAAGGAGGATGAGAAGCAAATTGAAAGAAGTATACAAAATGATGGGAGGCATAGATGGGAGTGGGCAGTGAGAGACTTTTTCCCAGGGCAGAAATAGCTAATACCAGGGGACATAATTTTAAAGTGATTTGGGGAAAGTATGAGGGGGCAGTGTCCGCAGTAAGTTCTCACACCGAGAGTGCACAGGGTTACAGAGCACCCTGCCAGAGGGTGGGGGCAGAGGCAGATACATTAGGGACGTCTGAGAAACTCTTAGATAGGCAAATGGATGGAAGGGAAATGAAGGGCTATGCAGGAGAGAAGCATTGGATCGATCGTAGAGTAGGTTCAAAGCTCGGCACAACATCGTGGACTGAAGGGCCTGTACTGTGCTGTAGTGTTCTATGTTCTAATATAAATCTACTCCACTGTCAATTCCTCCTACAGAGCCCACAACCCTCCATTTTTCTTAAATCTATAAAATATATTATTCTTACGTTCCCCTCGGATCAGTGAATGGCTGGCGAGAGCAGCATTCTTTCCCTAATTCGCTGATTTCCCATTTCTAGTTTTTGCTGGGTTGTTGAATGAGGAGCTGTAGAGATATGAACACACTCTGATCCATGACACAAAACAGCTTCCCCTTTACTGACTGTTTGCACTTCCTGCTGTCTCGGGAAAGCAGCCAGTATAATCAAGGCCTCCTTTCAGTCTGGTCATTCTCTCTTCTCCCTTCGCCTGTTGCTAGAAGATACAAAAGTTGGAGGATGTGTACCACCAGACTGCAGGACAGCTGAGATCCTACTGTTATCAGATTCCAATACACTAAGAGGTGAACTCTTGAATTCTCAGTCTGTCTTGTCTATTCTCAGCCCTTACTTGATTTGTCTGCTTGCTCTGCACCTTCTCCGTAACTGCAATACTGTATTCTGCTTTCCTTTATACTATCTCAGTGCAACTCTTTGCCAAGCACTGCTGTGGAGGCTAAGTCATTGGCTCTATTTAAAGAAGAGGTTGATAGATTCTTGATTAGCAAGAGTGTCAAAGATTACGCGGAGAAAGCAGAATGGGGTTGAGGGGGATAATAAATCAGCTATGATAGAATGACAGAGCAGACTCGATGGGCTGAATGGCTTAATTCTGCTCCTATGTCTTATGTTTTTATGGTACTTGTGTATGGTATGATCTGTGTGGATGGCATGTAAAACAAAAGCTTTTCACTCTACCTAATATACAAGTGATATTAGTAAACCAATATTAATATCACTTTTGATCTTGTAATCATAAAGGGACATTGATAAAGTGTGAATTGGGATGTGGGATTTAAATGAAAATGAACAAAATCTGCAGCATTGGGTTTGTATTAGGTGAATACTAAAGAAATAGAGCTATAGAAACATTGAAAACCTACAGCACAATACAAGCCCTTTGGCCCACAAAGCTGTGCTGAACCTGTTCTTGGTAAACTCTACAATTGACAACAGAGGCTGTGGTGTAGCTGTGGCAGTATCGAGGTTTAACTGACAGAAAGACATCCAGTAACACCTACTGGTTAATGCTGGCTGTTATTGGAATCTCTGATGTTTTTGTCGCTCCACTCAATCAAGCAAGATTTTGCCTTAATTTTTACTGTGATACTTTGGAAAAAAAAATTATTATATTTCTCTCAAATTTATTTACTGGGAATTGGTGAGCCCTCAAAGCAATTCACCTTCTAATGCCAAAGAAATGATAATGACAATAGATTAGGTCAGGATTAGTAATGATTAACAAAGGCGGATTATTGACTTGTTCTGTAAGTACCAGCACTGTTTTTATAATTAGGTCCAGCGAAACTAACCCTGAGCTCCGGCAACTTATCAACTGACTCAAACTTGTTTCCCAAAATAACCAAAATATTTCTGTTTTCCCTTCCCCGAACACCCCCAACCCACTGCCCTAATTAGGATCACGATGAGAATAAAGCAGCCTCTCTGTTCTCTACACACAACTCATCTACCTCACCTCTGAAGACTGAAGAAGGGGCTCGACTGAGCAGTGAGTCAGGACCCGGGACGGCACTGGGTACCCCAGAGAGGCGCAAGGGTAGCCTGGCTGATGTGGTGGACACACTGAAGCAGAAGAAAATGGAGGAGCTGATCAAAAGTGAACCCGAAGGTAGGGAGAAGGGTTTTTCTCTCATTGGGCTGCTGGGAGGAAAACAGTTTATTAATAAATGGCAGCTTCTTTGCAAGTTTACCTAAACTGAGGAGCGTTCTGTGGCAATTGTAGGTCATCACTGGTTTCTGTCCTTCACCAGGTAGAGTAATAATTGGAATCACCTTTGTGCTTTTAGCCTCTAGTTGAAAACTGTTCAAATAAACTCTGCTCAGTGGACAAACAGAAGCTGTATTTGATGCAGTGTACTGTGTAAGGAGGTGTTAATACCCAGATTTCTTCACAGAGTGTTCTCTTACTTTAGTTGCATGTAGGTTTGCAATGAGTAAGTGTGTTGCAAAGGATAAATGTGTTGTAGGTTATATGATCTGCCTTTGACGGATTGGGGTGAAGGGCTCATTGTTTTCATTGCTGTTAGTGCACCGATTGAAACTGGACTGTGTTAAGTAATTATTGGTTCAAAACTGGCTATTTGAACTGGTTAATAGTCCCCACTCCGACCTGCTTTATTTATTACCTTGGAGGGCCATTTTAACCTAACCTGTTTGGCAAGAAACTGATGGGATCAGGTCAAACCCTGGCCGAACCCAATCAATGGGAAGTAAAATTGAGCGTGTGTGAAACCGACCTTTGACCTGACCCAGGCAGTCTCTGATTGGCAGGTTAGGCTAAAATGACCCTTGTTGTATTGTAGATCGATTTGCCCAATTATCTTTGTGTGCTGGTCGATGAGGTAAGGGGAAGTTGTTGGTGGCAAGATGGGGGGTTGTAGTTCTTCCTGATATAACAAAATGTTTGTTTTTAAAGAGACTATCAAACAGCAACAAAATGCCATCATTCAACTTATTTTAAAACTCCATATACTGGTGATTCCTGTTTCGAAGAACTTATGGTTCATTTATTCAAATCCAAGACAAGTTTACCATTTTCTATCCCTCCTGCCTTGAGAGAGTTGATAGCACAATGAGTTATTCAGAGTGTGATGTTTTCCCTGTGATGATGGAATTCCTTCTGAAAGTTATAATTGAATTGGAGTCCTTTGCCTCTTTGGTCATTATAATCCCAGAGGAACTCCCTCCCAACAAAATTTCTCCTCCATTTGGTTCATTTGCTCATGTATATTAGATCTGTACTCTGACCTTCTTTCATTGGAAACAAATTCGCGTTATCTACTTTATCCAAGCTTCTTTTGGTTTGGAGCATCTCAATTCAATCTCCTAATGTCTGTTGTAACAAGAGCAGTCCATGCAGCTCCACTCTCACCTCATGACCGGAGACTCTTCTCCCTTTTGACTCACACTGCTGACTTTCCCCCTTTCCTCACTGTGATCAGCACTTTCGGCAGGTTCCCCAAAGTTTGAGGGAGAGAAAAGAATATTGGAAAACGTTTTTCTTCAAAGTATTGAACTGGTTCTCAAACAGTTTTGGAATATCCAAAGATCAAGAAATCAGCTATACCTAATGGAAGATAGGGAAGATAGTCCTTTTCCTAGGATGGTAATATCAAATATTAGAAGCCAAATCTCTAAGGTGAGTGAGAGGAAAGATTAAAAGAGATTTACAAGGCAAGCTTATTTTACACAGCTGCTGGGATTGCGTTGTCAGGAGAGGTGCTAGCCGCAGATACAACAGTTAAGAGGCATTTAGCTAGACACATGAATAGGTAGGGAGTGAGGGATATAGACTATGTGCAGCCAGATGTGCTTTTTAAATTGGACTTGTGGTTGGCAAAAACAAGGTGGGCCACAGTGCCTATTCCAGTGCTGTACTGTCGATGTTCTAATAAATGTACTTGGCCTATATTAATGTCTCCTGTTACTTCAAAAGCACATAATCAGACAAAAGTTAATAACAACCTAAAGTAGATGTTAGGACAAACTAGTTGAGGTGATGGTCTTGATCGTGGAGCCTAGTTGCGAAGGTTGATTTAAGGAAGATTTTGAAGGAGAAGAGCAAAAAGGGATAAATTTTTCAGGAGGACTGATCTACACATTTTGAAGTGGATGTAAATTTAAAAAAAGCTACAGCTGGTGGAAATTTAAAATAAAAAAAGAAAATGCTGGAAATACTCAACTGGTTCAGACAAAGGGCCTTCAACCAGGAGCATTCGCTCTGGTTCAGTTCCCACAGATGTGGCCAAGTCATTAGGTATATTTAAAGTGGAGGTTGATAGGTTATTGATTAGTAAGGGTATCAAAGGTTACGGGAAGAAGGCAGGAGAATGGGTTTGAGAGGGAAATTAAATCAGTCATGATGGAATGGTGGGGCAGACCTGATGGACCGAATGGCCTAATTCTGCTTCTATGTCTTATGGTCTGACCTGCTGTGATTATCTAGTGTTTCCTGTGTTTAGATAGGCCTAGCCACCAGTGGTGGAGCAAAGGGTTGGGGGATACACTAAAGCAAGCAATGGAGGGTGGGGAGGTGCCAGGAAGAAAGCTAAGCTTAGCATGGGTCTTTACGGAATATTTTAAAAGGCCCTGTGGTGCTTTAAAAGAGCTTCAAAAAATGCAGTTTATATTTTCAGCAGCTTTGAGTGAAGCAGTTGGTTTGAGTCTCACTAATGGATTGAGCAACTCTGTGATGAAATTACCACCTCATAATACTGATAAAATCACTACTTAGCTTCATTGTATCTCATGTTTTCCAGGCCTTGTATTTTGCATATTTGTTACACATTCTGTTGTGTTATTACAGGGTTGGAGATTTTATCCTGCTCTTTTTTTTGTTTCTCTCTCACTCCTCAGTTAAATGCCCTTCACAGTGTATTTCTGTTTTGTGCAAGTTTGCCACAAATGATTACACAAATAACTGTTAATGTTTTCAGCATGTCACTCCACATTGAGAAGAACATGCAAACACTGAACAATATTGTATCTGTAGTGTGGAGCGGGCAAGCTCTTGAGACTGCATTAGTGAAGGCTGGAGATATATATTAACATTGATACAGAGGCCCACACATTATCGGTGCTGTTAAATGGACAAACAAAAAGCACCAAGCTTCTTAAATGAGAGAGAGCAAAGCTTACTGAGATGTACATAGCAGAAAATCTTTTATACCCCACAGTCATTGTTCTTTTATTTCCTGTAAGGCTATTAAATAGAATGGCAGGTTGTGATGAAAATTTAATTAAGGCATAGTTAAATCACAGTGAAGTGGTACATTTTGGCTCTTTTCCTTCATATGCGTTTTGAGAAGAATTAATAAGTTGAAAGCTAATGCACAGACTTGAAGAAACTGGGTAGACGCTGTGTGCCCATGAATCTCGTGCCTCCTAATAGCGTCACCAGACTCCCCACTGGATTGCCATGAAGTCCAGTTCTCTTGATGTGTCAGGTCTATGCTTGTACTACCGGAAACTTGCAATGCATAGGAAGATTTGAAAATGTTCTATCATTTCAAACTGAGGGGAGTTTCCCTGATGTTTTAAAGGGTGTGATGCTCCCATTATCTTTAAGGCATGTGCAAACATTTCGTTGTTATTTTTGAAGTGATTATGTAAAGTGGAATGTTCAGTTTGCAGGACATTAGTTGGAATTCTGCAGAACATCAACCAAACCTTCTTAATTAGCAATAAATGATTAAAAGGAGCTTATCAAGAAGAGTAGAATTTGAATAAAATCCTTATTAAAGGATTATGGTTACCATTGTGGCCACAATGAATTCTACATTTGATAGTCTGTGGAAAGGCATACTTTAAAAACTTGTGCAGGTATTTCTGATGAGTGTGTGCAGTACTGCCTTTCAGTGATTTTACTATTGGCAAGCTCAAGAAATATTAAGGAAATAACAGACTGGAACATCTATCTACTAAATGCACTTCCATCCCTGTCCTGTTTTACTGTGGATCACCCCAGAGGTTTGGTTATTCCATTCACTGATTTATTGTATTGGCCACAAAGGTTGTGAGGTAGGGTACTCTAATTGAAGGCTTGATTCTTGGGATGATGGGTTTGTCCTTTGCATTCTAGGCTTTTGCTGCACTAAATGTACAAGAATGAGTGATGATCTCATTGCAACCTGCAGGGCTTGACTAGATAGACGTGCTTATGGTGTTTCCACTGTCCAGAAGGTCTCCAAATAAAAGAACAGCTATTCAGCACTGAGGAGAAAAACAGTTCCTTTATCCACAGAATGTGCTTCCACCTCAGTCCAAGGGAGCTGGTGAGGCTTGTCATCCAGTATATCGATTGATAGATATTTAAGTATTAAGGGAATCAAGCACATGGATGATAGAAGAATAGAGAAAAACAGAAAAATGGAGGGCTATGTAGGAAGGAAGGGCTAGATTGATCTTATAAGGTCCTCACAACATTGTGGGCTGAAGGTTTTGTACAGTGCTATAGTGTTCTATGCTCCAATAGCATTGAGTCAGTGAAGGAAAGTCAAGCTAAGAGACAAGATTAGCCATGTTCTTATTACATAGTGGGGCAGGAACTAGGGGCAAAGAGTTCTGCTTCTATTTCTATCGTTATATTGCCATTTTTAAGTAGATCTAATATGATAGATATTTCTTCAAAAGTGGGAATCTAGCACAGGAGTGGTTAATATTATGGAGGTAGGTCACTGAACACCTTTGGAATGCACCACCTGTGTTTCTGTTAAGTCCTACCATTCCTCAATAGTCAAAACAGCACACAGAAGACCTACAAGTAACAGGCTGATGACATGCAGACTGAATACCAGTGGGGGCCTCTATTTATACATCACCTCTTATTCTGTCTGGGTAGCCTCCAACCTGATGGCATGAGCATTGATCTCTCTAGCTTCCCATAATTTTTGTCCCTCCTCCTTCTCTCTTTATCTATTCCCCATTCTTGCTCCCTTTTTTCCCCTTCCCCCCTCCTCACGCCCATCACCTCCATCTTGGCCCATCCTCCTCCCCTTTCTCTTGTGGTTCACTCTCCTCTCCTATCAAATTCCTCCTTCCTCAGCCCTTCACCTTTCCTACCTATCACCTTCCAGCTTCTCACTTCACCCCACACACCCACACTCCCCCCTCACCTGGCTTCACCTGTCACCTGCCACCTTGCGCTCCTTTCCCTCCCCCACTACTCCTCTGATAGTAGAGTGACAGAATTCAGAATTAGAGAAATAAAGAGATTAGTGAGGGTTTAAAGGATAACCCCAAATCTCATGTTTTCTGGGTGATGCATCTTCATTTATGTCAAGTCTCTCCTCTTGGATTACTGAAAAGGAAGTGATTCTGTAAAATGACGTATGTGTGTCATAAAACAGACATACTGTACTTCAAGACTGCGTACTGTTACGATCAACCTTTGAAACTTGCGTAACGTCTGTCTCATCTTTTAATTCGCTCCAACAAGAAACCCTTTAAAGTTCCATATATATTTGGTATCAACAGAGCATGTTTGGTTTGTTGATGTTTTAACATAGGATCACCGTGTACCGGAACAAACCTCCACATCATGAAGAGTCTCATTCATATTTCTTGATACCGGAATTTAAATTATGCAAGTAAACAGGACATTGTAATGTATTTGTAGATTCATGATTTTCTTGACAACTTCATGCCGTGTATCTTGTAAGAGGGGTATCAGCCTGTTAAATGATATTGTAAGGACTATTGTCTTTATATTATTTAGTACCACTCTGTTGCTTCAATTCTTCATACTTTAAAAATTTCTATAGGATAGGAACATTGGAACATGGACAGTCTGCAAAGTTCATCAGTAGATAACTATGCATGACCTTTTCTCCATGTACCTGCCCTTTCTCCAAATCATTAATTACCCTTAGGTAAAGGGGTGCTGGATCCAAATAAGGACTACATTCAGCAGCCCTGGATTCTCTAACCAATGGAACTACTTTCTATCATGATAACCAGTCCAACTCAGTCATGCCAAACAAGATGCTCATCTAAGCTGGTCCCATGGGCCCACATTTGACCCATGTCATTGGCACGGTAGCATAGCAGTTAGCACAATCTCTAAAAGCACCAGAAGCAGGACCACACTTGCGAGCTATCCCCAGCACATTATTAGATTGTGTTGGCCGTTGACACAAATGGTGGATTTCGCCATATGCTTCATGTTTTTGATGTACATGTGACAAATAAAACTTATAACCATTCCTATCTGTGTATTTGTCCAGGTACCTTTTAATGTACCCGCCTCAATCACTTATTTTGGCAGCTCATTACCATATATATACCACCCTCTGTGTAAAAAAAAACTACCTCTCAAGTTCCTATTAAATTTTTCCCGTCACCTTAAACCTTTGCTCTCTCTAGTTCTTGATCCGCTAAGCTGGGGGGGGGGGGGTGCTGGAGGAAAGAAACTGTGCATTTGCCCTATGAATGCCCCACATGATTTCTGTGCCTCTGTAACATCACCCTTCAGTCTCCCATGCTCCAAGAAATAAAGTCCTAGCCACCCAATTCTCCCTAGAACCCAGTCCTTCGAATCCTGGCAACATTCTCGCAAATCCTTCCTGCACTCTTTCCAGTGTATTGGCATCTCTCTGAGAGAAAGAAGACAAAAGCTGAAGAAAGTATAACTGCAAAATAACCTCCCAACTTCTATACTAATCATCCTGATTGGTGAAGGCCGGCGTGCCAAAAGCCTTCTTCACCTTACCAATGACTCCACTTGCAGAGAAGTGAATAGCAAGTTGCACTGTGTGTTGAGTAGTAAGTCACCTAGTTCCCATTTATTCTGCCAGCTGATAATCATAATAACCTGTCAAATTATTCCCGTCCTTCCATTTTCAGAGAGTACAGTTATTATTTCTTTAACCTTCCCTTTTAATTTAAGTCCAGGTTCCATTCTGGTAAATCTACAATGCGCTCACGTTGAGGGCAGTGTTAACTTCCTTATAGTGTTTTACTCAGGTGTGGTGTAAGCAAAGCTTTATCTGACTACAGCATAATTTCTCCTTCTTTGTGCTCCAGTCTAGATATAATCCATTGACTCCTTCAGTTACGTTCTGTCTTTTGTCCATGATATTATAATAATACTCATAAGTAAACCTCAAAGTCTCTTTAGACTTTTACTCCTTGCAGCTTTTTTATCATTTGGAAATTACTCAGTAATATTGCTTTTGATATATTGTACAACCACTCACTTGCTTTCTTTGAAGACTATTTGTCAGAATTTTACAGTAACATTCAATCTATTGATGGTAGTAATTTAGTGTTTCCATTTGGTTTACATGCATTTCCATCTACCTTTGTAATATTGACAAACTTGGACATGATTTCTATGCAATCATTTAAGCCCATTATAAATAAGTTGAAAGAAACACTAACATAAAGGAAACCTGACCATTTCTCCCTATCCTCAGTCTCCAGTTCCTTGGTGTAGTATATAAAACATCTTGAATTATTTTCAATTCCACAAGTTTCAGTTTTATCAAATGCCTGCTGGAAGTCCATTTGAATAGCATTATGATAAAGAACCCACCTGTTATTATTGCTCTTGTTATAAATAGGCATGAAATCTAGATGATTATGCCATGATCATTGTCCATGGCCTATAAATAGGTAAATGGCATTTCCTTGCCCACTAGGTATTTCTTTAAAAAGTAATAATCAAACACAACCTACATTTTACAAATCAACTTTGATTCTCCACGATCAACTGTTTGTCCTTAGTTATAAAATGCGGTAGTTTTCTGACAATCATGGTTAGTCTAATTAGTCAATGCTTTCCTGATTCATTTTCCTTTAACAATGGATTGGCAAATTCCAATCTAAATAAATGAATCAGTCACACTTGTAAATTTTAGTTTGGGCATTTGTAAAATTACCGGCTTAACATCCTGGTATGCAAATTACCAGCCTTTTTATTTTATCTATGCCTGTCCTAATTTTAAATATTTCTATAATTTTGTCTTTCATTCTCCTATGTTCCAAGGAATAAAGTCCTATACTGGCCAAACTTGCCCCATAACTCAGACTGGCAACATCCTCCAAGCTCTCAGAAGATTTGCTCTGCCTGAGTACCATTTCTTCTCTACATTACAACAGTTACTCAGCTTATATTCATTTTGCCAGGTTTCTATTCCTGAATCCATTTTAGCAACATGATATTTTGTTGTGATATGGGGATGTCATCTTCTTCATGTCTACCAGTTACTTATTTTCATTTGTTTTTTGGCCATCTTCGTTTATAAATGGCACTTGTTGCTCTTGTCGCTACTGTTTTCAAGTTGATCTCGTCCTTTTTTTTGAAATTGTGATTTTTAAACTTTCCTTCAGGATCTGAATCACTGAACAACACTGTTGACTCAAATCTAGAACAGCATAGGAAATGACACCGGGCATTAATGGTCAGATGAGTGGATTTGGAACAGCTGCTTATTGGAGCCTGTGTTCCAGATGTTTGAGCACCCTGTCTTCACTGTCCTTCAGACCAAAGATCACTCAAAATGGCCAACCTATCTAAATATTTGAAGTGTTTATCAGTGATAATATTGGCTGCTCAGTAATTTCATGTACAAGAGGCTTGTCATGACTATGCATATTGAATTTAATCAACAAGCCCACCACTTCATCTCTGCTTTGTTCCTGTCATGCTGATGTGGAGAAGCAGTGTATCAAGCATTCACTGAAATGAAAAGAGACCCCATTTTGGTGAGGAGGGGCGTGGTGTGAGGGATTTCTCTGAGTGGGCATTCATTGCTATTTTTAATAGCAAGAGCAAGCATACCAGACACGCTTTACACAAGAGTATTTTTGGAGAATTTTCTCTAAGAGATCTTTACCACCTGAGGCTGTGGGACTCAAACCTCTGACACTGCTGCTGTTGCTTCCAACTCTCTTTTTATTTGAGTACTCAGGGGAGGGTTTGTGAGCTTAATAAGGAGAACAGGTCTTGAGTGGTGCTGGGTAGTAAGTGAACTGAGACTTAAGGTTTAATTAAGATGGCCAGGCAGACTTTATCGATCAAGGCCCACTCAAAACTGAATGGCTTACAGTATGAAAATTCATGAGGCACTATAATAATAATAGTGCAAAAGATGGCAAAGAGAAAAAGGGCTCATTTTTAAAATTTTCATTATGTATAAATGTTTTAGTTTGGCCAATGACAACAGTGTGTCTTTGGATTGTTAGCTTGTAACTGCTCTTAAGAGAAGTCTTTTAAAGCAGCTTCCTTTTTCGTGCTGAGTTCTATTCCCCATTCATTTCCTTTTTTGGAGCTATACTTCTAACTTATTGTTCTTTTTCTATCTTGTAACTTTATTGTCTAATGCATACACTGTATTGTCTTATGGAGCTTGCTTTCATTTAGCACAATTTAATTCTGCATTTTCCCTTTTTAAATAGAAAACAACTTAAGAACAATATCATTCAGTATACAGTATTAATTATGGAAGACTATCACTGAACCAAACACATTTCAATTTGGAATGCTGCTTAGCACTGACTGTGTACATGAACAATGAAGCTAAAATCAAACTGTGCACTATTGGTAACAAGCAGGTCATGCATTTGTACTCAGTTTCTCTTCCCACTCTTCTCTCAGCTTGGCTCAGCTGATGACATTTTTACCTTTGCATTATGAAGGTTGTACGTCTAAAGCCCCATCCTCAACATGAGCTAATAATGCAGACTGGCTTTGTATCAAGAAAATACCACATCATTGGAGATGTACCCTTTCAGCTGAGATACAAAACAAAGTTCTTTTTGTCTGCTCAAGTAAGCATAGAACATCCCATGGCTTCACTGCAAGAGGACTAGACATTTCCAGTGTACTGATCCACAATCAGACCAGTTATCACTTGCATTTGGTAGTGTCTTACTGTTCACACATTGGCTGCCATTTTTAGACATACCAGCTATACCCATTAAAACTGCATACACTCTTCCAGTTACCTTGTGGATGTGATGAGGTCAAATTTGTTTGTAAAGCCAAGCACATAATAGGCCATTCACCTCATTAAGTCTATCCTACCCTTTATAATCTCAATATGCCTTTAAATGGATTTGTAGGATCCCAATTTAATTAGGTAATTGTTGGTCTCTCTCGTCACTCCAATTACCTGCCTTGGTTCAACAACCCCCAATAGTTTTGGATAACTAACATATTAATATTGGACTTCTACTGCTTAACTACCTAGATTAAAAAAGTAACAGCATTTCTGTTTTTTTCAGTTTCGCTAAATGTTGTAACTTTATCACAGGAGTTTTATAGAAACACCTGACTAACTTACAACATCTTGTTTCATCTCAGATGAACTGGCTCAATACCTTAAAAGTATTTTTAATCTGAGTGAGTAGACATGTTTGTCAATTAGATAGATTATTGGATGGTTTGTAAAAGGATAAGAGATTGACCTAGCTAGCAACAAAGGTAAGGGCAATAAATTACCTGCCCAGCAGGTAGTAGACTAAACTCATTGACTCCAGTCCATACCAAAGCCCTTTGGCTTTGATAATTTCAGATCAGCACACTAATGGTTCAGTAGTGATATAACCAGGCTAAAAGCTTAGCGCTTACAGAACAATTAAGATTATAATGGCTATCTGCCTTCTTGTATAAAAATCATGTGAACAGAAACATACTAACACTAAGATGAAGTTAGCCAAACTAAAGGACAATCATATTAAATGTGATCACTCAAATAAGATATCAGCTCGTGACCAGGCATGTTTTTACATGGGTGACCTGAATCAAATTCAGATCATAAATGTTGGTGGTATTGTAATTGGCACACTCAGACTTACCACAGGTTTCATTTTTCATATGGAAAATGATAGCCTGGACTATGTCTTTAAATGGATTTACAGGGCCCCACTTTAATTACCCTGAACCATTGAAAGAAGCAGTGTGGATGGAATACTATACTACATACGCTTATGTATTAAAGTGTCTTAGCCTGAGTTCTCCAATCAACACCCTTCCCCCTCTCAATCAACCACTCCATTGGCATAAGACCCTTAATCTAGGAGGTCTGGGGAAAAACAAACTCACTTATAGTGGCAGCCCAATTGATATGCTAGTCATAGCTGGGTCAAGCTCAGAGCTTCTGAATACAAACCGGCTTCTGTAATTTAGTTGCCTTTACCTGATGCTCCGAGGATCAGGAGACTTAGTGAATAGAGTTATTGATGAGTACAATGGTTGTTTGAGCTGCTTCGGGCCGCAATTTACTTCAACTAGAATGAGGACTAAACACTAACATATGTAAGTCTGACAATTAACAAAACAACAAAAAAAAAGAAAAAAAGTTGTTTTAGACACCGTGGAATTTAAACCAGACTGTTCAGACCCCAGTGCCTTTAATTTTATTTTGAGCAACGTGCACAGAATGCTGGAGTATCTCAGCATGCCAAGCAGCACCTATGGAGAGAAATGAACAGTCAACGTTTTGAGCTGAGAGGCTTCGTCAGGTCAATAGAGAACTGACTGGATAGCCCTGATGAAGGATCTCGGCTGGAATCGTTGACTATTTCCATCCATCGATGCTGAGTTCATCCAGCATTCTGTGTGTGTTGCTCAATACTTCCAGCATCTGCAGAATCTTTTGTATCTTTAATTTTATTTTCTTCTGATTTTTATATTTGCCTCTCCTGCCTCAATAAGCCATTATAATGCACTTTCTGACTTCATGGCATTCTTTCAAATGCTGCCTTATGCATTGACAGTGCTTACTTAGTTCCCAGGTGTAGGATTTGAACTCATGATTTTCTGAATTCAAGGAGAGAGTTGTATTCACTAGTGATACCATTCAGAAACATCACAAACTTGATCAGTCTGTGAGAAGATTGGAGGGACATTGAAACTGGAGACACAGGTGTTGCTTGACTTGCTGGGTATAGAAGGAAAAAGAGCCAGGATATTCATTCCTCATTAATCTTGTTGGTAGTAGGCTTTGAGTGAATATTCTTTGAAGTCAGGATCAGCCGAGAATGACTAGCATCTTGCTCAGCTCTTGATGAACCTTTGCAGGAAGACAGCCCCTGGTCTATTTCCCTGTGCCGTGTCCAGGTGTCTGTTATCCTTCCACCTACACTGGCAGAGAATCCAGCTCCAATCCTCTCTCCTAATGCAATGCCCACCCGAGCAAATGTGGGTTGTGTTATATAGTCTGCCAATACTTTAGACTGCCAAGTTTTCAGACAGGAGAGTCTTGTGAGGAATCTGTAAACCATGATTAGAAGGAAAGCTTAAAAAAAAGAACAAAACTTGAAAAGACACAAGAACAAATGAATGACATGTAATTATCCATTCAGCTTCTGCAGCTGGCCTTTGGTCTTCCCTGCCTTAGCTGATCTCAACTAAAGTGGCAGAGAGAATTACTACAAGTGGTTTATTCCCTTCAATCTGTTGGGAGACAAAGTGGTTCAGTTCTGATTGCTGTCTAACTAGCCAGAGGTACAATAGGAAAGGACTGGAGCAGGGTCACTTGGCATAATCTCCAGAGTGAAATTAGCTCCTGATGCTGTGAGCTGGGACATTAAAACTGGCCTTGTGGTGGAGGAGAATGCCCTCTGGATAATTATCTCGTGCCTTATGACATTTTAGCAATCTGTAGGACATAGCTTATGTTCAGGCAAAATGTCTTTGACCTGAAACATCAATTTTGTCTCTCCCTCACAGATATTCTTGGGTATCAAAAACAAGAGGGCATAGGTTTATGATGAGGGGTAGGAAAGAAAGAAATTTGAGGGGTAAGAGTTTCATGCAAGCAGCTATTGATACCTGGAATGCACTTCCAGTGGAGTTGGTGGAATCAGGTGCAATTAAGAGGCCTTTAGGCAGACACTCAAATAGGCAAGATAGGGAAAATTTGATGAAGGGTCTTGGTTCAAAATATCCTGACATGCTGACTTTCTCCAGCATTTTGTGTGTGCTACTCTGGAATTCCAGCACTTTCAGAATCACTTGTGTGTTGAAAATATTGTCCTAGTGTGGGCAAATGGGATTATTGTAGGTGGACAACCAACTTGGCATGGACAGGGCAGGTTGAAGGGTGTGTTTCTGTACTTGATGCCTTAATGACTCCATGGTTTGTTGAGTCCAGATGAAGGGTCTCAACTGGAAACATTTCCCTTCACCGATGCTGCCTGGCCCACTGAGTTCCTCCAGTATCTGCAGTCTCTTGTGTTTCTAAATGAACAAGGGAGGTGTCCAGAACTGCCTTAAGGCAGCAAATTATGATCTAAACCGCACTGCCTGAAAGGATGGTGGAGGAAGAGACAGTAATAACTTTGAATAAACATTTGAATACATGCTCATAAAGAAGTATTTTGGTAGAGAAAAGCAAAGTGAAAATCACTGGGTTGTCCTTTCAAAGAGCTAGCAAAAGAATGATGGGCTGAATGTTTCGGTTTTCTATGTTTATTATTAGACAGCATTGGAAGAGAAAGGAACATATTTTGTCTGATTTGAAATTAGTTGAAAAATAAGACGAAATGAATTATTCTTAAATTTGGAAAGATTGCTAAAAGACAAACATTTGAGATCTTTGGAATCTCGTGCCTTGCAGGGAGAAAATATCTGCAGTGTCCCACCATGTACCATGTCTGGAGGGTTCAATGAAATATTTAACTTCATGTTAATTTGTTTGGCAGCTTAGACCACAACAAACTAATGTATCGTCTATGCAAAATGCATCATGCAGTGTAATTACTGACTACCTCAGCAGTTGGAAATAGTAGACAATTGAAGGTGCTGTTTATTCTGAAACCTTTGCTAAGTTCTGGTCCTGCTGTTAAGTCACACATCAAGACTAATGACCTATTCACAAAATAAGGAGTGCAAGCTCCTCAGCTATTGTTTTTGGACATAGATTTTGTTTGTGCATGCCAAGTGTGGCTTCTATTTATTATCAATTGCTCCATCCTCAACATTTCTCTCCAAACTTGGAGCATAATTTATTTCATTTGGACTGATTGTTTGACTTGATTACTTGTCTTCACAATGTTCCAAATAAGGATTGGAATCTTGTTGTTTTCCTACCCATTCTGGAACCAATAGTGACACCGACCCCAGTTCCAGTTGGTGATCAGAAAGTGCATTGTTTTCTCAAGCAACACACACAAAATGCTGACCTCAGCAGGCCAGTCAGCATCTATGGAGGGAAATTAAACAGCCAATGTTTTGGGCCAGGCCGTTTTACCTGTACTGGCAGGCTATGTTGGTACCAGGTGTGTGGCAAAACTTGTGGGCTGCCAACCAGCACATCCTTGGGTGTGTTGGTTGTTAGTACAAAAGACACATTTCACTGTGTGTTTTGATGTATACGTGATAAATAAATCTAAATCTGGATTTGAAATGCCAACTGGTTAACTTTCCTCCATAAATGTTGCCTGGCCTGCTAAGTTCCTCCAGCATTTTGTCTGCATTGCTCAAAATTTCCAGCATCTGCAAAATCTCTTGTGCTTATCATTTTCTCAGCCTGTACATTGCAATCATTAAGGCACACCACTGTCAATTCTTTTTTCCTCTTTCCACTTTCTCTCTCACAACAAAAAGTTGGCTGAATCCTTCCCACTGCTCTCCATTCCCTCTGCCTCCACAACCTCTCCCCTCCACCTCGTGTCTTCCCTTAATTTTAGGTGGTGAAAAGAATTAGTAATGTGGCACTTTATAGATTAAAATGTACGCATTCTAAAGGTGATACCCTGTTATGTTTTTTACCATCTAGAACTGGGGTCAATATCATTGTTTATTCCTGGAATTCTATGAGTGTTTTTAACACTTAGAAAGTGATTTATTTTCTTATGGAATCACTACCATACCACTGAGTGTTTCATTCCTGTCTTATTCTTCGGTGAAACTATTCCTTTATCACTTTTGGTGCATTGCAATTTTTTCCATGTCCACAATTTAACCAGTTCTGATCTGAAAGTTGCTATTGAAACAGCTTCCAGCTTCAAATCATAGAACACAGAACATAGAAATCTACTGGCCCTTCGGCCCACAATGTTGTGCCGACCATGTAACTTATATAGAAACTGCCTAGAATTTCCCTAGCACATAGCCCTCTATTTTTCTAAGCTCCATGTGCCTATCTAAGAGTCTCTTAAAATACCCTATTGTATTGTATCCACGTCCACCACCATTGCCGGCAGCCCATTCCATGCACTCACCACTCTCTGCTTAAAAAACTTACCCCTGACATCCCCTCAGTGCCCGTTTTCAAGCACATTAAAATTATGCCCTCATGTTAGCCATTTCAGCCCTGGGAAAAAGCCTCTGGCTATCCACACGATCAATGCCCCTCATCATCTTACATACCTCTATCAGGTCACCTCTCATCCTCCGTCAGTCCAAGGAGAAAAGGCCAAGTTCACTCAACCTATTCTCATAAGGTACACCCTCCAATCCAGGCAACATCCTTGTAAAACTCCTCTATAAATCATACAGGTTATTTAAAATTATAGCAGCTTACTGGAAGGAAACCACTAAGATGGAAAGCGGAGATTTATGAGGATGTTGCCAGGACTGGAGCATAGGAGAATGAGCAGGGATCTATAGAGGGGCATAGATAGCGTGAGCATGCATAGTCTTTCTCCCAGGGTTGTGGATTCAAGAACAGGGGGACATAGGTTTAAGGGTGGGTTAGTTGTAACTTAGTAGGAAACTGAGTGACAACTTTTTCAACCAGAGTGTTGTCAGCATACAGAATGATTTGCCAGAGGAATTGGTTGAGGCTGATGCCTTAACAATGTTTCAAAAACACTTGGACAGGTACATAGATAGGAAAGACTCAGAGGGATGTGGGGTAAACATGGTCAAATAGGACCAACTTAGATGGGTATCTTGGTCAGTTGGTCCAAGGGCTTGTTTCTGTTTTCTATGATGCCCTGCTGAGGAAAAGGAATAACATAAGGCAAGGGGAGTTTTACTGAAGTTAAAACTAATTGATGAGTTTTCTTTTTGCAAGTCCAAATTCTGCTTGGTGCTCTGATGGTAAACAGCTTATCTGTGTAACAGCTTTCGAAATATTTTGGTTGAGTGTGCAAAGTGGGTTGAATCAAAGCTTATAGAGAAGATTAAGACAACACACACAAAATGCTGGTAGAACACAGCAGTCTAGGCAGCATCTATAGGGAGAAGCAATTTACTGTGGATAATTGAATCCAAATATGAATTGCTGTCATTAATAATCTACCATTAGGGTTGTTAAGGAGGTGTATGATGTGTTGGCTTTCATTAGTTGGGGGATTGAGTTCAAGCGCTGTGAGGTGATGTTGCAACTCCATAAAACTCTGGTTAGACCACACGTGGAATATTGAGCTTAGTTCTGTTTGCCTCGTTATAGGAAGGATTTAGAGAGCATACCAGGATGTTGTCTGGATTAGAGAGGGGTGCCTTATGAGGATAGGTTGAGTGAGCTAGGGCTCACTTGGAACAAAGGAGGATGAGAAGTGACTTGGGAAGAGGTGTACAAGATTATCAGAGGCATAGATCGAGTGAATAGACAGAATTTTTTTTCCAGGGCTGAAATAGTTAATACAAGGGATCATAATAATAAGGCGATTGGGCATAAATATAGAGGATATGTCAGAGAGTAAGTTTTCTTACACTGAAAAGGCTGGATATGTGGAACACCCTTCTGAAGGTGGTGGTAGAGGACGTTTAAGGAACTCATATGAAGGATGATGACTGATAGAAAAATGGAGAGCTATGTAGAAGGAAGGGTTAGATTAATCTTAGAGTAAATTTAAAGGTTGGCACAGCATTGTGGGCCGAAGGCTGTAGTGTTCAACACTCTGTTAACTGAGTTTGTTGGTGCTGCTGGAAACGAGGCACGATGTGGTGAGGTAGCTGTTGGTTTCTCAGTGAGCAGTGTGGCAGGAAGGTGCAGCTCAGCCTTTGGAGTCAGGTGAGAGTGCAAAAGGCAACTTAGCTCAAGATCACTACTATCTGTTGACATTCGTTTTGAGACACAGAAGTCTGCCTGTGCTGGAATGTGGATCAAATAAATGAGCTGCTGGAAGAATTCAGTGGGTCAGGCTGCATGGGAGGAGTTTGCTCAGCCTGAACCTCGAGCTTCCTCCAAGAGCACGTATGTTGACCTTTGCTTTGAGTTGCGAGTAGGCCCCAGTTTGACTGTGGTGGCATCCTGGATGAGTAGTCTGTGGGTGTGGAGGGTTGTAAATCTAAAAGAGGTGTGGTGAACTGGCATGTTGCTTTGTATTCGCTTTTCATTTCAAATAAATGAAAAGACAGTGTAGAAATTGAGCATCTGGTTTGCTGATGTTTATATCCACTCACTGTTGGAGTCCATTCTCACCCTGTCACTGTGGTGAATGGTACAGGAAGAAAGGCCAGATTGATAAAACGCTGGGTTCCCATTGACCTCCACCCACTAGGAGCAGTGCTCCAATCGCTGTGTCACACCCCAGAATGGGCATCAGACCACCAGGGGGGTAGCACGGTAAACAAATATTGACCTAGCTCAGACCTTCCTCGCCCAAGATGGGGATCTCTAGCACACTGCCACCATTTGACTTGTGGTTGCTGTGTGGGTCGGTGTCACTTTCTACCTCCCATCCCATGAAACCTGGCAGGAGCCCCAGAGCATAAACTGCTCTGAATGAACCAAAGTGTAAATGTCCACACACACACACACACACACACACACACACACACACACACACACACACACACACACACACACACACACACACACACACACACACACACACGCACACACACACACACACACACACGCACGCACGCACGCACACACACACACACACACACACACACACACACATCTATACTCAGTGCCTAGTTTGTGAGGTACACCTGCACAACTGCTTGTTAATGCATGTATCCAATCAACGATTCATGTTGAAGCAACTCAATGAATAAAAGCATGCAGATATGGTCAAGAGGTTCAGTTGTTGTTCAGACCAAACATCAGAATGGAGAAAAACATGATCTAAGCGACTTTGACAGTGGAATACCTGTTGGTGGCAGATGAAGTGGTTTGAATATCTGAGAAACTGCTGATCTCCTGGGATATTCATGCACAACAGTCACTAGAGTTTACAGAGAATGTTGCAAAAGACAAAAATATATCCAGTAAATGAAAATGCCTTGTTAATGAGAGAGGTCAGAGGAGAATGGCCAGACTGGTTCATGGTGACAAAAAGGCAATAGTCACTCAAATCGCCATGTGTTACAACAGTGGTGTGCAGAAGAGTATATCTGAATGCACAATATTAAACATTGAAGTGGATGGGCTACAGCAACAGAAGACCATGATCATACACTCAGTGGCCACTTTATTAGGTAGGGGAGGTACCTAATAAAGTGGCCACTGATGGTACACACACCCACAGAGAGGCATATACTTGCACACACAAAGACACATGGACAAACACGTGCACAAAATTCACACTTACAGTTACATCCATGTGCACATACAGATGCAGGCACACACATGCTTGCACAGATACACCTATGCATACATGACACATATACTGTATACTTGCTAACATATACACATATGTCGTACATGCAGCATGTTTACCAGAGGCATTAACTTTTAAGGTTGTAAACATGTTGCAACGTGTTGTTGAATTTTCCGCACACTCTCAATGATTAAGCCTTTTATTGGGTAGGTACGATTTGTTGCAGCCCATTTGAAGCAAGCTGAACCATGAGAATAGATATACTTTTGTAATGCATGTGAATTTCTGAAGCTGAGTAACGGACAGCAGGGTTCCTTATAACCTCATAGACTCTGAGGTTGGAAATCTAACTGCCAAGCTGTATAACCTGAAGAATCTGAAACAATTGTCACTTCAGCAATCCTGATGTGGTAGCAGATGGTTTGTTGATCCAATGTTAGCGTGGGAGACATCCACATGTGATTTTTACCATTTGGTAGTAATTAGTTTATTGAATAAATTAACATAGAGTAGAGTATACTTCAGGCACTATTTGCAATTATTTTCCCCAAATCTAAATACTTCTGAAGGAATAAAAGAATCAGACAATCTTTTTGAAGAGACAAAAAGCACGTTTGATTATTTTTTACCTTAAAGCACTTGAAAATTGGCAAACTCAGCACATAAAAAACAGAAGACGACCAATTGGAGAAGTGGAAAGTAAAGAGCTGATGCACTCCAGAAGCTCCTGGGGCAGTAAATAGATATGAAACGTACTGGGATACCTGATGTTGGTTTAAGTATGACATAAAGCTTACACCTTGTACTTAGCAAAGGTGTATCCAGTTTCAGGAGCTGTTGCTGAATGGTAGCCAATCATATAGGTTTTCTGATAATCAAAGCTGCCTTTTTTTGTGTTACTTCTGTTGATTTGCTTGTCCTATGATCAGTCTTCACCAATATTACATGAAGAACTAAGTAACAGTGGGTGGTGCTGATGTCAAAATACTCCAATGAGGCTACTGCAGCCCTGGCCTCAGGTGTCCTCTGTCCTCTGCATGGGCTTTGCACATTCTCCCTGTGACATTGTGGGTTTCCTTGGGGTGCTCTGACACCTGTTGATGCGCTGGTTGGTAGGTTAGCTGGTCACTGAAAGTTATCCCTAGTATAGATGATTCAGAGATATTTGACAGGGTTAGAGGAATGTGAGAGAGATTAGGTTATGAGAACATAAGTGTTAACAATATCTTTCCTACAACAGGTTGACTAAAATGGTGCATGGAATATCTAAATTTATTTTCTTTTTCAACTGTATACCTGTAGGGTTATACTGTTATATACGAGGGGTGATTGATAAGTTTGTGGCCTAAGGTAGAAGGAGTCAATTTTAGAAAAACTAGCACATTTAATTTTCCTACATTTACACACTCAGTCCAGCGGTCGTGGAGCGTACGGATCCCTTCTTTGTAGAAGTCGGCGTCTTGGATCTCCAGAAGTGATCCATAGCAGGGGTGATTGATAAGTTCGTGGCCTAAGGTAGAAGGAGTCAATTTTAGAAAAACTAGCACATTTAATTTTCCTACATTTACACACTCAGTCCAGCGGTCGTGGAGCGTACGGATCCCTTCTTTGTAGAAGTCGGCGTCTTGGATCTCCAGAAGTGATCCACAGCAGGGATGATTGATAAGTTCGTGGCCCAAGGTAGAAGGAGATGAGTTATACTGTTCTCTTTACATGCACATGCAGTTCAACTCTTTGAGTGAAAACGCAGAAAGTTTGAAGTTAATAACTCATTTCCTTCTACCTTAGGCCACAAAATTATCAATCACCCCTGCTGTGGACCACTTCTGGAGGTCCAAGATGCTGAATTCTACAAAGAAGGGATCTATATGCTCCATAACTGCTGGACTAAGTATGTAAATGTAGGAAAAATAAATGCTAGGTTTTCTAAAATTGACTCCTTCTACCTTAGGGCACGAACTTATCAATCATCCCTCGTATTAAATGCTACATTGTATATGCACATTATGTCAACTTGTATACCTGGAGAACATTTTTTATTATCTGTTGATATTATTGTGTGAATATTATTTTATGTTCTGTCTGTGATATATGTAGTGTGTGTTGCACCTTGGTCCCAGAGGAACATTGTTTCATTTAGCTATATACAGCAGTATAACCCTACTGGTGCTGTCATAAATAATGTTGTCTGGGTGGTAGGGTTGTAGTGTTCTCGCTCGGGTGTAACAGAATGCCGAGTTAAACACCGAGTTAAACCTTTGTCAATAATGACAGGATCGCAGTAAGATTAACCATTTACTGTTCACTCTTCCACATTGATGTATGGTGAAAACTGTTGATAAAACAATACAAGATTTGTACAGCGTTTGTTTACTTCTTGATATTACAATTACATCGTAAATACTTGCAAAAGTAAAACTACAACAACTACATTACATTAAAGTGCAGCATACAGTCAAAATCTACCTACGCCATTGACTGCTTTAAATACACTTCAATGCAAACTATCCGCAACTCTTTAACTAACGAAAACATAAACATTATCGGCCATCGTTACTTTTAACAGGATCGGCGTTAACATTTTAATTCAATGTATCGATTATCTCATAACTCACAGCGTTGCTTTCACAATGTTTCTGGTGCATAGAGAGAAAACTTTGTTGCTGCTGCTGCTTGCTCGCACATGTCAACCCCCACCTTTCCGTTTTTCCAAACCGATATTTTCCCACAGGACCCGACGAAACCGGATGTGACGTCATTGCATGCCGCGATCTCTCACAGGCAACTTAAACAATCCTATCTTTAACTAAAATGCTAACAAATGAATTACTAAGCGAAAATATTATAAACTAAATAACTGCCATAAAGGCAGCACAAGGGTGCTCATGGTAAATGAGGCTTCACCAACTGCAGCATAACTTTCCAACTCCTATACTCAGTGCCGTGACTGATGAAGGCCAGTGTGTCAAACACCTTCAAAATCAATTGGAGAGAACCTCACACAGTGTAGTAGTCCATCAGCTCTCATTAGAACTGCTGCAGGTACTTTATGTAAATAGTTGCTTAGCTAATGACCATAGTTCTGTAAGTAGAGGGTAGAAGGAAACTGTATTTTATGGAAAATTGTACATTTTATGGAAAGCAATTGGACAAAAAGGCAAATTTGCAGAGGAGTATGTAGACTTTGCTTCAAGAGTTCTCTGTTGGGAACAATTCCAAGCCTTGAAAATACTATTAAAGCAACAGAGGAAGCGAGGAGAATTTGTCCCACTGTGGTCACTCAGTGGCCACTTTATTAGATACACCTGTACTCCTGTTCGTTAATATGGATATCTAATCAGTCAATCATGTGGCAATAACTCAATGCATAAAAGCATGCAGACATGGTCAAAAGGTTCAGTTATTGTTCAGACCAAACATCAGGATGGGGAAGAAATGTGATCTGAGTGACTTTGACTGTGAAATGATTGTTGGTGCCAGATGGGGTGGTTTGAGAATCTCAGAAACTACTGCCCTCCTGGGAATTTCATGCACAATAATCTCACAGAGAATGGTGCAGAAAAACAAAAAAAAACATTCAGTGAGTGCCAGTTCTGGGGGTGAAACACCTCGTCAATGAGAGTGACTGGTTCAAACTGACAGGAAGGCAACAGTAACTCACATACTGTTACAACAGTGGAGTGCAGAAGTCCACCTCTGAATGCACCTACTCGGAACCATGAAGTGAATGGGCTACAGCCACAGAAGACCACAAATACGTGCTTAATAGCCACTTTATTAGGTACACATGGTATTTAATTAAGAGCCCACTGAGTGTATTGTTGAACCTGCTACGGAAGACCAGAGTTCACTGGCAGGGAAGCTGTGTCCTCTGACTTTGTCCATGTCTCCTCTACTCTATGCACAGTTGTGTATAGCAGGAGCTAAAACCAGTCACACTGCATCCGCAGTTGCATTGACTTCCCATTCAAACCAGGCTACCTAGCTGTTCCAAGGTGCTGCAAACTGAGATGGGCAATCTGTGCAGAGAATCACCTTTGCACCTCCCTTCCCCCCCCCCCCCCCAGCCACCCACCCATCTTCCATTAGCTGTTACCTCATTAGCCAAAACTGCGTTATACTCCCTACAACCTTGGTGTCTGATACTCCCAACTGATACAGATCTGTGTGTTGATGGTGGTAGCAGAGTTGATGATAGCTCCTTTGGCTCTGTTGAAGCAAGGCAGCTTTCTCCTTCAGTATTTTAAGAGAGCAGATGGCGCGTTATGAGTAAATAAGCACACTCATTTTTAAGGGCGTTGTACTGCTTCTCTGCGCTGCATCTTTTACTGCATGCAGACACGCTTGTGGAACATGCCGTGTGACTAGAATACCTGGACAGTCTGGTGCACACTGCAAGTTCTGTAACTCCTCCAAGCTCCGAAGACCTCACACCTTGCAAACCCTTCTGCCAAGATCGAATCCCGATGACCCCCACCTGGAGTGCTTTCTGCTGTTGTCTCCTACCTTCTGTTGCAGTTTTTATCTTATGTTTGCGATCTACGTGCCTGCCCTTAAGCACAAGAAATATGATTTGGATGGCAGGATTTCATCATTATCGAATATTGACAAGAGGCATTGACTTGGCTCGTGCAGTTCAAATATTTATTCATATTTATTTCTCCATGGTGTTTAAAATATTTGATTCAGGTAGATAAAGAGAGAAGGATTTAAACAAGCAAGTCAAAAACAAAAGGGGAATGATCTTAAGCACAGCATAATTTATTGGTGCTGGTAGAGTCAAAACTATGCACAAAGAATGTAAGGAACTTTACCTTCTAAAGATTCAGATTGACTGATGATTGTTGGGTAAAGATATCAAGGACATTTGAGAAGAACTGAGTTGAAATAGGTATTGTCATGGTGTAACTGAGCAGAAGAACAGAATTAGGAGGCCAAAGAGCCTGTGCAATTGCTTTGTTCCCAAGAGCCACAGTTAACAAGTGACATGTCCCTTTAAAACCTACTCTTCCATTCAGCAAGAGCTGAACATACGATTTTTCTGCCTGAGGAAAAATGCTGGAGAAATTCAGCAGGCCAGGCAGTATCTATGGAGAGGAATAAACAATTGACGTTTAAGGCTGAACTTCTGCCTGACCTGCTGAGTTCCTGCAGCATTTTATGTGTGATGCTCTGTATTTCTAGCATCTGCAGAATCTGTTGTCTTTATTCTTCGGCTTGATCCCCATAACAGAAGGACCACAGTCTAACAATCCTTTAATGGAGTCAGAGCCATATGATGACCACTGAGGCCCTCTGTTGTTGAGGTCAACCATAGATGTTGCGTCCTAGCTGTCTACGTAATAACCAGCCAGTACTCAAGTCAGAGCAGTGCGGTATCGAGAGAAAGCTGTTGCCCATGCAGCAGGCTCCCCTTCTTCATTCAGCTGATGAATTCAAAAGGACGGCAGAGACCAATACAGTTTGGCACCAGAAATGCCACAGGAGTTGCCAGTCAGCGTTGAATGCAACATAGGACTGCCCTAAGGATTCCAGCTCTGGATTTATCCTTGGGTTTTACTCCCAAAGCCTCCCCCATGAGTGTGTATAGCTGCAAGGCAGCACAGTCTCAAGCAGAAGTTGCAAACCCACTTGAGGTCAAGATTGAACCCTGGTCAGTGGTGCTGTGAAACAGCAGCACTGATAGTTACACCAAAGCATCTGCGTGTCACCCCTAGATACTGTGTGCTTGAACTTCTCTGTATTAACCAACAAAAGAATAAAAATGTTTCTCCAAATGTTCACCCAAAAAATTACTTCATTTACACTGATAGAGCTTCTAGCTGACAACAAGCATCAGCTATTCGGAATTTATAGTATAACTCATTTTGCCCTAAAAATGCTACATGTTGCTTTGAAAGTGCTCATATGGACCATGGACCTATCCATTTGTGCAAGACTGCAGGCAGGTTGAGGTGGTGGGGGGGGGGGGGGGTTGTGGGTAAAAGACAAGAGGTGCTTGTAATAAAGGCAGAGAAGAGTTTGCTACAGAGCTAATATTGTTCAAGCCTTATCTCTTCTGTAATCATTATTACAGGACCCCTGCGTTATGGCTATTCAAGTATAAGAAATTTTCTTTCAACAAATTCACGACTCACTATGCAAAGATTTGAGATACAGAATAACATCTGCACTTCAGCATCATCAGAGCAACACAGACCATGAAGGTTAGGTTGAAATAGAACATTATAGCATTGTAAGGGCCCTTCAGCCCATGTATTGAACTGACATTTTAACCTCTTCCAAGATCAATCCAACACTTCCCTCCCATATAGCCCTCCATTTTTTCATCCAAGAAATTTGCTTTTAAAAAATTCACCAATCACTGCACCAAAATTTGAGATAAAATCTATTCTCACATAATTTATGTGGGGAAAAAAGTAAAACACATAAATAAAAGGTTGTTGAATCGAAATGTTGACTATTCACCTCCCTCCGTATATGCCACCTGACCCATTGAGTTCCTCCAGTGTGTATATCATCTCATGTCAGGTCCCATTATCTAATATACCTCACTCCGCAGTCAGGCTGGATCTAAATTAGTTCTGAGAAAGTGACTATTCCATGCTGCTAGCTTTTTAGAAGTGGGACCTCTCCCTGTTATCTCTCTTATTCATCGTCCGGTTGATCAGAAGAGATTAACAGGACTCAGGATTGGGGGCTGGCCATGTCTCTATGTTTCCCCTCTTGCTCTCTTTTGCAGCACAGTTAATTGTTTTGTCTGTTGTTCCCAATTCCAGCATCTGCACTCTCTTGTATCTCCATTGAATAAACATGACTTAGTTTCAACTTGTTCTTCTTGACTTGATTGAATGAAGATGCTCCTGCCATTCAGATGATATGGCTCCACATTACGGAAAACGACAAAATAGATCTTTTTCTCAGAAGGCAAATCCCCTTCCCTTCCCCAATGTGTGGGTTGCCCAGGATGATTTTGATTTCCTTGTGCTTTGTAGAGTTGTTGCACCTCTTGGGTGTTTTTCTTAATCAAATATACCCCATATTCCTCAACACTAATAAAAGCTAGGGTTGTTAATTAATTGATGTTAACACCCGCAGTTAGTGTGAAGACCAATGATGGTGTTAATTTTTTAACTCATTAATCATGCTGCTGGAGTTTTCTAAGAAATTTTATTCTGCCTTCCACAGGCCACTTCTAGCCGGCACTTTACCTCAGAGCTCAGGCCAAATCCCCTGTGCCACCAAGCAGTCTATCGGTCCCTCATCTTGCCTCTGTGCATGGAACCCTTCTTGTTGGGTTTTGATCAAATCCAGTGCTTCCCACCACCGGAATTCACTCAGCCAGCCTCTGTTGCCAAACCCTAGGACTGAGGATGTGCTCTGAATTCTGTTCCAAGGGACAGTAGTTGCCCAGTGGCACAGGTGGTAGTACTGTATCTCCAGGGATCCAGGTTCAGTCCTGGCCTTGGGTACTGTAAGTATGAGGGGTGTTTGATGGCTCTAGTCCTGTGCTCGCTGGAATACAGAAGAATGAGGATAGGGAATCTCATTGAAACCTGCAGAATATTGAAAGGCTTAGATAGAGAGGATATGGAGAGAATGTTTTGAATAATTCGGGAGTCTAGAACCAGAGAGCACAGCCTGAGCATAAAGAACATCCTTTTAGAACAGAGTTGAGGAGGAATTTCTTTAGGTAGAGGGCGATGAATGTGGAATTCATCGCTACAGATGGCTGTGGAGGCCAAGTCATTGGATATCTTTAAGGCAGAGGTTGATGGGCTCTTGATTAGTTAGGGTATCAAAGGTTACAGGGAGAAGTCAGGGGAATGGGGTTGAGAAGGATAATGTCAGCCTTATAATGGTGCAGACTTAGTAGGTTAAATGGCTTAAGTCTGCTCATATGTCTAATGGTCTTATGGTCTGCTGTCCATGTGGAGTCTGTACATTCTCTTCGCGACCACATTTCTCTCATCCTGTATCCCAAAGACAGGTGGGCTGGTAGGATTAGCTAGCAGCTGTAAATGTAGTGTACAATTGAGTGGCAGAATGTGATGGAGCTGCTGAGAATGTAGGGGAGAATAAAATGGGTAAGGGTAGGGTTAGGATGAAAATGCATGCTTCAAGGTTGGTGTGGATGTGGTGGGTTGCAGTGGTTGTTCCCTTCATGTAATGGGTGAGAAAGGAGAGAGAAAGAGAGAGAGATAGAGGGAGAGAACAAATGCAAGAAGTCTTAAAGAGATGGATGGGAAAATCAGAGCAAGCCAGAACCTTTATTGTCAGGAATTTTAAAGTGCAAATTCTTTATAACTGCTTGATCTCCTTCAATTATTGCTGTTTTCCTCTGAGGCCATTACATATATAAAGTAAATATTTTAGACGCTGGAGCAATACACCATGCTTTTATAGGGCTTGTACGTCTGTCCCTTTGTCCATTTTCCTGTTTCCTGTCAATTATTTGCTTCATATTTTTAAATTGATAAATCGGTTTCTTATTGTTGTGCATACCGGGGGTACAACGAGAAACTTTGGTTTGGCATGTCACCCGTACAGATCAATTCATCGCATCCGTACATTGAGGCTATATTGTGGAAAAGTAATCTGAGAGTGGAGAATAAAGTGTTACAGTCACAGAGAGAGTGCAGCACAGGTAGATAATAGGGTGCAAGGTCGCAGTGAGGTAACTTGTAAGGTCAAGGGAGCATCTTATCATTCAAGAGATGTTTTCAATATCTTTTAACATTTAGATAGCGAAGTGCCTTGGAATGCTAAAACTGCACATAAACTCTTCTCATTGCTCCCATCAGAGAGGAGGTACAATAGCCTTAAGACCCATGCTCTACAACTTCTGTTTCTCTGCCATAGACTTCTGAGCGGACAATGTAATCTGAACACAACTTCACTATTTTTTCACTCTTTTTGCACTACTTATCCAAATTTTTAATGTGTGTATTTCTTATTATAATTTATTGTATGTTTTATTTATTTCATTGTACTGCTGTTGTAAAGCAACAGATTTCAGGTTATGTGCCAGCGATAACAAACCCTTCACTGATTACGATTTGATTCTGATTCTGTGGATTTCATCCGCCAATCTTTCACTCTCTCTAGGTAATGGGCCTTTAAGAAAAGCAGTTGAAATTGTTTTACAAAAATGTTGGTTGCACTCACACGCATTATTTAATGCAAGTCTTGGCAAGATAGTAATGAACAAAAATAAAGAGAAATGATCGCCCGTCTCTGAAACACAAAGAGAATGTATTATTCTGCCCAGGAGGATTGGATGTAAGTTGCTTTGAAATGTTCTGATCACTGTGTAGTGTTAGGACCTCTGCTTTATAAAGAAGTGGCTCATATGTGAACCAGATGTTCAGAGATAGAAGGTGACCAAGCTCTTAAAATTCAACATCTGTTACTGGAGGCACCAGGTCCTCAGACCCAAGGGATGGTTTGTGCTCAGTAATTCTGGCTTTGAAATCACACAGTCTCTGCAACACATACACAGACTGTACCTCGCAGGATGCCCCTTCAAGACTAAACAGGTGTTATCTACTTTTGATTTCAGTGCATTTAAATTAATCCTGTCAGCTCAGCTGTTAAAACAACTGTCATCTCCAGCTGTTCGCAATTTTCTACTGGATCTTATACAGGTTGCTGGCTTCTAAACATACTTTGCTTCTGAAGTGACTAGTGTAGGATTTTGTACTGCAGGGTTTGACTATATTATTAATGTGATCTTATTTCATTTTCTCTTTATTCCTGTTCAATGCAACACATATGTCTAGAAATTGCTACATAGTGATCCAAAAGGGCATTTCGACAACCAGGTCAGCATAGACAAGAACATTCATATTTGCTGAAGATTTATTTATAAGCTTACGTTAGCAGATCTTCATTCCTGTTTTCCTCTCTTTGCAAATTTGAACACCTCAATGAAAGACTCTGTTGCCATTCACACACAAAGTTCCCATTCATCCCTGTGCAGCTTGGTTTAGCAATACCTTGAAATTGAACTTCCTCATGTGCATTTAAATCCTTCCTTGGCGTCAAACTGCCACAAATCTTCAAAGCCCCCCCCCCCCCCCCACTGCACTACAGTCCTCCCCAATCTCAGTCTAAATTACAGTGCACAGGGATGAATGGGACTCTCAAGTTCTTGAACATATCTGACTCTTTTCGCCTCAGTCCTTAATCAACACCTTCCAAGCCAGTGACCTCTACAAGGGCAGCAGAAACATGCAAATATCACCACTCGAAAGTTGTCTCCCAAGCCTCACTTTTCTGACCTGAAAATTTTTCACTGCTCCTTCAATGTTGCTGGGCCAGGGCCTGGAACTCCCTCCTTAATGTCATTGTGGGTAGACCCCCACCTTAGGGACTGCAGCCCTTGAAGAAGGCAGTTCTCCACCACGTTCTCAGGGGCATTTAGGTGCAGGCACTTAAACGCTGGCTCAGCTTGCAAAGCTAAGTCCCTTCAAGATTCAGGATTGTTCATTATCATTCTTCAGTACGTGAGTGTAAAGTAGAACAAAATGTTTGTTACTCCAGATCCGATGCAGCATAAAAACACAACAATAACAAAAAATATAAGTATAAAACAATCCTATAAAACACAATGTGCAAGTAACTGATATATATCCAGACTGATTGTATGTACATAAAGTGCTGCTAGGTGATGTGGTGGGTTAATGGGTGGAGGGTGATGATCAGCCTGACTTGACAGTAACTGTTTTTGAGTCTAGTGGTCCTTCAATGGTGCTGTGTAGCCTCCTCCCGTCCATAAGCAAAGCTAAACAAAAAATACTGATGGCTGAGTTTGCAGTTCTATCTTACACTGTTTTTTCACCAAGTTACCTCGGCATCAAATTCTTGTCTGATTAAACCCTGTAAATGTTCACAATTCTTTATACTTTGTAGTGCTGTCCTGGTGGGTAAGATGCTCACATTAAAATTTCTCTCCATTGCTAACAAAATATTTAATTTGTTTCAATTTTCCTTTCTAAGAGCAGTCCATTGAACACAATATAAAAGGCTCCATTTAATCTGTAACCCTTTTATCTTCCTCTGAATTAGTATGTTTGTTTAGCTTTTAAAATGTTTTGTGAAATAAAATAGGTCATGTTACATTTGTTAGTAAGTAATGAGCCCAACCATGTATGAACATTAATAGCAATCATAATATGGTTGCGTTCAATAAACTCCTTGATTTAGGCCAACTTACATTCAAGAAGGATTATTCACTGTGAAGTGGGAAGTCTATTGAAGGGTTAAAACAATAGTGAAAGGTGTTCACAAGGAATTTAACGTGATACAGAAGTAGCTTTTATCTTGAAGTCAACAATAAAATGATCAACTAAAGAGGTAAAGTACAAAATAAAACATACAAAAATATAAAACTTAATACAAACCCTGATGGGTTTGAAGAGACACCAGAAACAATATTTTCATGATCTACGTACATAGACCATTAAAATGTTGTGGAAAGGTATGAAAAAATAATCAAAAAAGCTAATGGAATGCTTGCATTTATATCCGCAGGGTAGAAGGAAAGGAAGTCAATGTTATTTTGCAGATACACAAAGCAAGCGCAAGAAGAGAAATTTAGATTTGCCTTTGGAGGGGGACACACATATTAAACATACACCCACATCTTTTTGTCTCAAAGGCCTTCTTGTTCTTGTGATGATTAGGAGGCCATGCCTCTTCTTGCTTCTCCCCCCATCCCCAATACAAGCTACACCTTGAAGGTGGAAAAGGTGGACAGTGACATCTGCGTGGGACAGTATAGGCAGAACAAAAAGTGGTTAAATTGCGAGCAGAGATTACACCAAAAGGTTTCAATTCATTGGAACATTAGCAGATTAAAGAGTGATTTTAGGTTTCAGAGCTAGATTTAAACTTATTTATCACGCATATATTGAAACATATAGTGAAATGTGGCATTTGTGTTAACAACCAAGGATGTGCTGGGGGCAGTCCAGTATTGACCATACCCTTGACACTGGCCTTTGAACGTGGAGTAGGTGCTTAGAATTTGGCCTATCCTCTAATTCCCCCATATCTCTATCTCTAAACCCTACCTAACCCCTAACTCCCCTCTCTATCCCCCAAACCATTCCAACAAACCTGAATTAAAGTATTCAAGACAATAAGGAGAATTGATATCTTTTCTCTACTGACCATACCTCTACAGGTTACAAGAATTGGACTGGAGGCTATATTACAAAATAGTATAGCCAGGTATTTTACTTATGATGCCAGCAGCACTTCCACATTCAGAGATCAGTACAAGATTAACATTTTCATTTGCAAATACTACTTGATGCCAGTTGGTTAAATTTAGATCCAAAGCTGATGGTGCTTTGTTTACAAGGGGTACTAAGGTGGGGGATATATTTGAGACACAGATTACTGAATGGCCTACTCTTTTATATTGTGTTCACTCAGAGGATTATGGATTTTTGAAATTCTTGGCCCCAGAAGGCCATATGATGGTTTAGTTATGTAGGATTGGTGTAATTGTCTACAAGCTAAAGACACCTACTCATGCCTCCTTTGTCCTTGGTTTCACTGATCATCAGCACAGAACCATTCCCATATGTACAGGTTTTGCAACCAACTTGATGCCTGTGAGTGTCACTGCAACCATCAGCATTGACGTTCAGTAAGATTCTCACTTCCTGCTCCTGGCCTCGACCCAAGTATCTTGTCATTTCTGTGTTGGCATGGTGCAGCTGTGTTTGACTGCTGCTTGCCTCCAGTACCCAGTGTTGTCAATGTCTAGCAGGTCGAAAGCATTGTGGGGTGGCTTCTATCATCCAACTCCCGCCTACCACCCACTGTGCCAAGGCACAGGGTGACTGAAGTGCATGGCTCTGCTCCAGCTCTCGGGTTGCCAGCTCTGCTTTTGTGTGTTGCTAGAGGTCTTATCAAGCAACTCCTGCCTGAAATCACTCCCCTTTCCCCCTCCCATACTCAACCCACCAGCTGAGGTGGCAGGTTCTTCATACTCAGCTGGACTAATCTTGACTGTCGATAAAACTGCTTATTTTGCTCATCTGTAATCATTTTCAGTGCTCATAGAAACCGGGACAATGATGGCTCAGTCTCATGGTGAAAGTTAGTTATCTTCCAGATTGGTAAGATGTCTTCATTTCTTGCAGAACTGAACGAGGGTCACAATAACTGTGCCAGGATGGGCCAGAAAACTTGCATGTTCTTGTAAATTTCCCTTGGCTTGATTTACATCCTGACGGCTGCAAATGCCTTGACTGAGTTGCCAGGAATGACCAGAGCCGTATCTGATCTCTGGACTTTCAGACTCCTGTCCAGCAATGGCAGCGATAATCCCTCTCCCTCTGGACACCTGAGCAACAGGTGGATATCACTCTGCAGAGGATGTGTAAATTACTGTTCAAGTCAATTACTCTGAGAATGGGGAAGTGTGTCATTTCACTCTTCAGCATGTTGGCTTTGCTCTGGCCAATCTTAGACTGTCTGGGAAGCCCTGGATGTTGTGGGACAAAGGAAGGGCCTAATAAATGAATCTCGTTCCATTTCCCTCTAAGCTTCCTCAAGGAAATATTGAGAACATAAACTACTGATCTGGTCATCTATGAGGTATTTTGGCTTTTATCCTTTAATCTCGTCATTCAATCCATCCAAAAAAAATCTGCAGAATAGGATTTATGAAGAAAATCTGTACTTTGGTGATTTGGAGAGATATGATTTCCATGACTTAGCAGTTGAATACGAAACGCAAGCTACTACCAGTAGGTCACACTTGTACCCTCACTAACAGTTGTTAATGGGACTAACCTAATCCAGTCTTGGAACTTTTGAGCTGTACCACATTAACCCACCAATGTCGTTCTGTGATCTCTGTAGCAAAGTCAAAACAGAATTTATCCCAGAGCAGAAACATATGGACGGGCATGGGAAAGGAAAAGAGATTTGCAGCACCAGAGTGATAGTTTGAGTTGGAGGAGGTGTTTAACTGAATAAAGGACCGGCAGAGTGCTGGTGACCCTCTTTGCCTGTTCAAATTAGGAGTTGGAATAAAATGAAAAGCATCTTTTAAATGTGTATTTTTAACCTAAAACCATGAGACAAGTTGTTGTGTTTGTTTTAATGACAGAAGTGAATAATGGCCCTAGTTAAGGCAGAGAAAGGGGTACTTGTCTCTTTATATGGGCCTTTGGTTTTTTTATATATATGCCATGCTGGTTACTCTGTTATTCTAGTTAGGGTTCCACATTCCTCTCTCCCGCTCAGATCAACTTTGCCAAGTTCCTTGATGGGACAGTAATAAAGATTAATTTGTATGCTCCTGCCCTGCTACTATACAGTATGCAATTAATTAAATAACCTGTGTTCAGGAGGATTAATAAAAATTCAATTTAAGGAAGAAATTTGCACTAGAAATCCTGTCAGAAGATTTGGAGCCATTAAAAAGCAATAATTCTGTTTATAAATATGAAAAAATACAATCCTGCCTCACCCTGTGACCCTGCTTCCTAAAGTTGTTTGTGAAACAATTATACTTTGACTGAGACTTGATTACACTCTATGGACTGGAACTGGCCTGCAGGCTTTTTATTTCATGTGATCCCAGCATTAAACACACTCATATCTCCTAATCAAGAGTGCTTTGTAGAACTTTATTATTCATGGGAAGGAAAACTTAATTGGGCTTGCAAGATTTAAGCTAGTGCAATAAAGTGTACAGATTTAATTTAAGGATTGACTGTATAATTTGTAAATGACAATGAATGGCTTACTGTATCATTATATGATATGGATGTCACTTTGATAAAACAGAAGCAAAAATTTTACATACAATCTCTCCCACAAGAGGCAACAGATGATCAGTCCTCATGTACAGGAGTCGAGATAGGTCAACCTGAGGGTTTAATTTTGTGAAATGTAATTCTACTTCAAATTAGAATTAATTTAGCACTTGTTTCCTTAGAGAATGTGATCTGGATGTGTCCAATCTTTCAGTTTCTGCATGCATTAGCATCTCTCTGCAGACAGATAGATATGGGTACGATAAGGCAGTGGTTAAGTTACTGGATTAGTAGCCAGAGGCCTGGGCCATTATTGCAGAGATGTGAGTTTGAATCCCACTGTGACGACTGGGGAATTTCAATTCAAGTAATTAAATAAATCTGGAAGTTATAAAACATAGTAGCAGTAACAATGAAATTACTAGATTGTGGTAAAATCCCATCTGGTTCACTCATGCTCTTTGGGAAGATAATCTGCCTCTTTATCTGGTCTAGTCTATGTTTGACTGCAGCCCCAGCGTTGTGGCTGATTCTTAGCTTTGCCCACAGTCAATGGGCAATTAGGGTGGGGGGAGACAATAAATGCCGGCATTATCCGTGACACCCACATCCTGTGATGAATAAATGAATTTAAATTATCTCTTTCTGCTATTAAAGTGGTTTGGGTGGTTTGCACCTCCTGCATAGATTTGACCAGGGTTTGCAATCTGGAGCTCTAGAAAAGAATTGGCTTATCGTACAGGCCACAAGGAGATGACATGCTTATGCCCACAGGAGTGACTAGTCCTACACATCTAACCTTTCTCCAAAGGTTTTCTTCTTCAACTATATAATCCATATCCTTTTTAAAGTTGCCTTCGCTTCCTGCAGAACAGGGGCTGGGAAGCAGGGTTAGCTTGACCAGTCTGGACACAGTTTGACCAAGTGAATGTCGAGTTTATTGTCATATGCACAGGTGCAATGAAAAACAGCAGCAGCATCCCAGTCACAGAGCGGCAGATACACAATGTTCACGAGAAAATTAAACTAAATTAGGCAAGAAAGAACACAATCAGAATGAAAACATTGCTAAGGCCATTATGGTGTAAAATGGTCCTGATGTTGCTGTCCTGAGGTTGTGATTAGGGCTGATTCCACAGAGAGTGCACTGACAATCATAACGGCTCAGCTTATTCAGTAAAAGAGTCTTCCCCGCTCCCTTGTCAGGCTCTCGTCAATGCTTTTTGCCCATTTAGTGTTGCTGTCTCAAAGTGGCAGGTACATCTAATAATTTTAAACCTGCGTCAGGTCTCTCCTCAGCCTGTGACACTCCAGAGAGAACAACCCCAGGTTTGTCCAACCGCTCCTTATAGCACATACGCCCTGGCAAACCTCTTCTGCACCCTCTCCTGATTAAATGATTCAACCATCAGGCTGTTTTGTTCAAATGGCTGGACCAATTGCTACTGTTGTGGACTTTGTTGTTTTGTGGCAGCGGTGCAGCGCAAGGCATTAAAAATTACAAAAAGTTACAAATTAAATAAATAAATATCGGAGCAAAAAGAAAATAGTGAGGAAGTATTCATGGGTTTATCAATTGTTCTGAAATCTGATGGGTGAGGGGAAGAAACATCATTAAGATGTCTTCAACTCCCTGATGGTGACAACGAGAAGAGGATATGTCTCAGATGAGGAGAGTCCTTAATGATAGATGCTGGGTTTTGCCCGTGATGGAGTTGGCTAGGTCTACCACTCTGTGCAACCCCTTAAGATTGTGTGCATCACAGCCTCCATACCAGGCAGTGATGCAACCAGTCAGAATGTTTTCCATCACACATCTGTGGAAATTTACTGGAGTCTTTGGTGACATACTGCGTCTCCTCAAAATTCTAACGAAATATAGCCAACGGCATGATTGTATCAATATGTGGGGCCCGAGAGCTTGAAGCTATTCACCCTTTCCACCACTGAGCCCTCAATAAGAACTGTTCTGGGCTCTCCCCACTGTGAAAAAACAGGTTATAGGAAGATCAGAGAGGGAATGGCATTTTGAGACTGGCATGAGAGATAGCATAGACTTGATAGACTGAAAGGCCTCAATGTCTTTCATAAGGTAATATGAGATACAAGAAAACAGTTCAATAAATCTAAAATCTCCTCAAATGAAGTCACATATTGGTGCAAGGCTCTTCCATTGGCAGAAACAGGCTGTCTGGTTATTTACCAATTCCTTCAGATGTTTTAAAGGTTAGAGTAGGTTGGGCAGTGGCAACGACTTCTGATGGCCAACCACAGGCGACAGGATTGCACTGAAAGAAATCTTTCATTTGTGCATTTTTGTCAGCCATCATCTTTCAAAGACAGCTTACGTATGCACAGACAAAATAAAGATTCGTCAGGAAATTGTACTAAATTGAATGTAATACCTGTAAACAAAGATAAGCTAAATAGCTAAATCTTATGAAGCACATTCATGGCGTATATTAAAGCCAAAAAGGCATAGAACTAAACATCCTTTTAAACCCTGTCATTTTGACCAGATGTGTTTTTTCTTGGTATATCTGTGTCTATATGAGAGAGACATACATGGAAACATTCTACAGTTTGTCATACCCATGAAATCTAGTCTAAGTAAGCCAATTAAGAGCTGTACTACATCTTTAATTGTAGAAAATATAAACATAGGGGAAACTGAAAATTAATCTGTCAGCTAGAATTATTAGTGCACGGTTAAAGTGTTGGTGTTCTATGCAATATCCATTTCTGCTTGTAATTATAAAGTAACAACAATTTGTCGAGTCTTTTGGGCAAATCACTTGCTGACGTTTGAACCATTTGGACAGACAGGCTTTAGAAAGGAGTGAGAGGCAGATGATTTGCTAATTGCGTGTCAGTCAAACGTTTATAGGGGAGCGACAGGAAAACAAAGGGCATAATAGTATCCTCCCTCCTTCCACTGTCCAGCTAAAAGGAGCCATTCAAATGCCATGTTCATGGAGTGAGAGGCATTACTTACGAGCAGAGACCAGAGAAGCCTGTTTTTCTCTCTTCTAGAGCAGAAAAGATATGGAGGAAGTCTGTAAGTATTCAAATTAATGAATGGCTTTCATAAAGTTTTGAGGCGTCACCAGAATCTGAGTCAACAAAGAATAGTTTTAGATTCTTTTTAATGATTTTTACCAACTATCCACCTTCATGTGTCCAAAAGGGAACCACTCATAATGCATGGGTTGATGCTGTTGATATGGCGCAGAGGCAGCATATCAGAGACTACACTGCTGCCTTATGAAGGCACTGCTGGGAACACTCAGCAGGTCAGGCAGCAGCTGTGGAGGGAGAAACAAGGAGTCCGAGTTAACTGTGCTTTCACTGTCCTTCCTGGACTGGGAACCCTGAAACCAAAGATAATAAATTGCTATCCATATCTCCACCTAGTCAACCACTGCTCCAGCTGATGCAACAGTGATTGTGGTTTGAAGGAATGTAGGATCTAAATTCAGTGCAGTTCTTTGATAATTTAGAGGATTTTTGGATGCTGGAATGTTTAAAGTGGGAACTGCAAGGGAGAAATGCTTGCCCAACAACCCTTTAACCCCAAGATCAGAAAGTTTCCAGCCCAGACTGATGACAGTCTTCTCTCTCTGCCAGGGTCCGTATGAATTCCACCTATATGTGGGTGGTCCCAAACCAACTCCTGCCGGCCATAGATTCCTCAAGCTACAGTGTATACAGTCTTCTAACAGAGACCCCATTGGTTAGCTGGTGTGATCTGGAGGGTGTCCAAAGCATTTTCTTGGTTGCAAGGTGGGAAGTGTTTTATTCACCCACTGCCAAGCATGTTGTTTTTCACAAAATACTTCACAATTTCTTCCAAAACTCAGTTTTGCCATTGATAACTGACAAGGGAACTTGCATTCCAATTTGCTTATTTTTTTAATTCACATTTGGTCGATAAACAGAAGTTGTTAAAGAACATAGCAGGTCAGGCAACATTTGTTGGAAAAGATACAGTAACAGGGTTGACATTCTAGGTCACGGCAAAAGAAGGCACTTCAGGGTGTCAGCGCAGTTCCGTCACCTCCTGTCTAGATTATGTTACAAGCCTTTGGACTAGAACTTCAACCCACAAACACTGAAAGGTGAAAACCTACAGATGCTTGAAATGATCCTCATACATTAATTCTGTTTCTCTCTCCATAGATGCTGCATGACCTGCTGAGTATCTGCTTTAATTTCATATTTCTAGCATTTGCCATCTTTTGAAAGTTTCAATTCTCAGCATTTGTTTCCCTTTGCTGTGCGCTGAGGATACATGAGTCCGCACTGACAGTCCTTCTCGGAGAGTCATGGCTTCAGAACATGGGTTTCAAGCTGGGGTTTGCCACCGGTCCTGGTATGTTTTGAATGAGATAACAAGTATCAGCTCCATCTGAATTTGTAGGTGGCCTGGTTAAATAAAACATACAGAGGTTACCTCAGATCCTTGAGTCTCAACCTCTGTTAACAAAATCTTGTGAACACCAAGTCTCTGATGCTGTGTGCAAGTAAGATTTTCATTGCACCTGTGCAGAAATGTACTTGTGCATATGCGAATAAATTTGATTTTGACATCACTAATTAGCTGATCTTTCATATTAGAGTCAATGAGTGAAGCAGCTCTGAAGAAGGCCATTCAGTCCATTATGACTATGCTGGCTCTTTAATAGAAGAATATGTTTGTTCCCTTCTCCTGCTTTCCTCAGTCATGAAGACTTCCCCTTCAAATACTTAATTTGAAAGTTACTATTGAATTGGTTTCAACCAAGAAACCAATGTCATAGGTACATATTGGTAGGAAGAGGGAGGAGGTCCTGAAAACAGACTACAGGGAGTTAGGAAGGAAGTTAAGAAGCAGGACCTCAAAGGTAGTAATCTTGGGATTACTGCCTGTGCCATGCGAAAGTGAGTACAGGAATAGAATGAGGTGGAGGATAAATGCGTGGCTGAGGGATTGGAGCAGGGGGGCAGGGATTCAGCTTTCTGGATCATTGGGACCTCTTTTGGGGCAGGTGTGACCAGTACAAAAAGGACGGGTTGTACTTGAGTCTGAGGGGGACCAATATCTGGGCAGAGTGGTTTGCTTAGGCTATTGGGGAGAGTTTAAACTAGAATTGCTGAGGGTTGGGAACCAAACTGAAGAGATGGAGGAAGGTGCGGTTGGCTCAAAAACAGAGAAAGCAGTGCGAGAGAGAGGATAGGCAGGTGATAGAGAAGAGAAATGCTTAGACTGATGGTTTGAGATGTGTCTACTTTAATGCAAGAAGCATCATGAACAAAGCGGATGAGCTTAGAGCGTGGATCAGTACTTGGAGTTATGATGTTGTGGCCATTTCAGAGACTTGGATGGCTCAGGGGCAGGAATAGTTACTTAGAATGCCAAGCTTTAGACGTTTCAGAAATGGCAGGGAGGGAGATAAAGAAGGTGGGGACATGGAACTGCTGATATCAGAGATAGTGTCAAGGCTTCAGAAAAGGAGGAAGACATGGAGGGATAGTCTACTGAGTCTCAGTGGGTGCAAGTTAGAAACAGGAAGGGGTCAATAACTCTACTGGGTGTTTTTTATAGACCGCCCAATAGTAATAGGGACATCGAGGAGCAGATAGGGAGACAGATTCTGGAAAGGTGTATTAATAAAAGAGTTGTCGTGGTGGGAGATTTTAATTTCCCAAATATTGATTGGCATCTCCCTAGAGCAAGGGATTTAGATGGGGTGGAGTTTGTTAGGTGTGTTCAGGAAGAGTTCCTGACACAATATGTAGATAAATCTACAAGAGGAGAGGCTGTTCTTGATCTGGTATTGGGAAATAAATCTGGTCAGGTGTCAGGTCTCTCAGTGGGAGTGCATTTTGGAGATAGTGATCACAATTCTAACTCCTTTACCAGGAGAGGGATAGGAATGGACAAGTTAGGAAAGCATTTAATTGGAGTAAGTGGAATTATGAAACTATCAGGCAGGAACTTGGAAGCATAAACTGGGAGCAGATGTTCTCAGGGAAATGTATGGCAGAAATGTGGCAAATGCTCAGGGGATATTTGTGTGGCGTTCTGCATAGGTATGTTCCAGCGAGACAGGGGAAGGATGGTAGGGTACAGGAACCATGGTGTACAAAGGCTGTTGAAAATCTTGTCAAGAAGAAAAGAAAAACTTACAAAAGGTTCAAAAACTAGGTAATGTAGAGATCTAGAAGATTATAAGGCTATCGGGAAGGAGCATAAGGATGAAATTATAAGAGCCAGAAGGGGTGATGAGAAGGCCTTGGTGAGCAGGTTTACAGAAAACACCAAGGCATTCTATAAGTATGTGAAGAGCAAGAGGATAAGACATGAGACAATCAAGTGTGACAGTGAAAAAGTGTGTATGAAACCGGAGGAAATAGCAGAAGTACTTAATGAATACTTTGCTTCAGGATTCACTCCAGAAAAGGACCTTGGCGATTGTAGAGATAACTTCCAGTGGACTGAAAAGCTTGAGCATATAGACATTAAGAAAGAGGATGTGCTGGAGCTTTAGGAAAGCATCAAGCTGGATAAGTCTCTGGGACTGAACGGGATGTACCCCAGGCTACTGAGGGAGGCGAGGGAGGAGGATGCTGAGCCTCTGGTGATGATCTTTGCATCATCAATGGGGACCGGAGAGGTCCCAGAGGATTGGAGGGTTGCAGATATTTTTCGCTTATTCAAGAAAGGGGGCAGAGATTGCCCAGGAAATTATAGACAATGATTCTTACTTCAGTGGTTGGTAAATTGATGGAAAAGATCCTGAGAGGCAGGATTTATGAACACTTGGAGAGGTATAATATGATTAGGAATAGTCAGCATGGCTTTGTCAAAGGCAGGTCATGCCTTATGAGCCTGATTGAATTCTCTGAGGACGTGACTAAACACGTTGATGAAGGTAGAGCAGTAGATGTAGTGTATATGGATTTCAGCAAGACATTTGATAAGGTACCCCATGCAAGGCTTATTGAGAAAGTATGGAGGCATGGGATCTAAGGGGACCTTGCTTTGTGGATCCAGAACTGGCTTGCCCACAGAAGGCAAAGAGTAGTTGTAGATGGGTCATATTCTACATGGCGGTCGGTGACCAGTGGTGTGCCTCAGGGATCTGTTCTGGGACCCCTTCTCCAAGATTTTTATAAATGACCTGGATGAGGAAGTGGAGGGATGAGCTAATAAATTTGCAGTTGACACAAAGGTTGGGGGTGTTGTGGATAGTTTGGAGGGTCGTCAGAGGTTACAGTGGGACATCGATAGGATGCTAAACTGGGCTGAGAAGTGGCGGATGGAGTTCAACCCAGATAACTATGAGGTGGTTCATTTTGGTAGGTCAAATATGACGGCAGAATATAGCATTAATGGTAAGACTCTTGGCAGTGTGGAGGGTCAGAGGGATCTCGGTGTCTGAGTCCATAGGACACTCAAAGCTGCTATGCAGGTTGACTCTGTGGATAAGAAAGCATACAGTGCATTGGCCTTCATCAACCATGGGATTGAGTTTAAGAGCCGAGAGGTAATGTTTCAGCTATATAGAAGCCCTGGTCAGACCCCACTTGGAGTACTGTGCTTAGTTCTGGTTGCCTCACTGCTGGAAGGATGTGGAAACTATAGAAAGGGTGCAGAGGAGATTTACAAGGAAGTTGCCTGGATTGGGGAACATGCCTTATGAGAATAGGTTGAGTGAACTCGGCCTTTTCTCTTTGGAGTGACGGAGATGAGAGGTGACCTGATAGAGGTGCACAAGATAATGAGAGGCATTGATCATGTGGATAGTCAGAGGCTTTTTCCCAGGGCTGAAATGGCTAACATGAGAAGGCACATGTTTTAGGTGCTTGGAAGAAGGTACAGAGGAGATGTCAGTGGTAAGTTTTTTATTCAGAGAGTGGTGACTGCATGGAATAGGCTGCCGGCAACGGTGGTGGAGATGGATACAATAAGGTCTTTTAAGAGACTCCTGGATAGGTACACGGAGCTTAGAATAATATAGGGCTATGGGTAACCCTAGGTAATTTCTAAAGTAAGTCCATGTTCGGCATAGCATTGTGGGCCGAAGGGCCTGTATTACGTTGTAGGTTTTCTATGTTTCTATGTTTCTACAACGTGTTCCAAATCTTAATACAGGCCTTCCCTGGGTTACAAGTACCTAACTTATGGGCATCCCATACATATGAAGGAGTTTAACTTCAAAGAAGAAGCAATCTAGGAGTCCTGCACAGCCTCCCTACAGTAATTAGATAGTGTGGTCTCATAAAAGCACAGGCTGCCAGTTTCATGGCAGGAGGTCACTTATGAGAGTTGCTCTGGAGACTGACTAACAATCACTTATACTGAGATCTCTGTAATGATAATCCATTAGATACTGTATAAGCTACTGATACCTAAAGCCTATGCAAGAACTGCCATTGAATGTGGGGCTTCGTGATTCTGTATCATTATACTGTATCTAGGCAGGGGAAGACAATCGATTCTGCTAATTCTGTCATTCTGCTTAATGTTAATCGGCCTTCATCAACAATATTCATTGTATGGTTACCACATTGAATTATTTTGCCTGATTTAAGGATAGAACTTGTTTTTAATTTGGAGACAGCCTGTAAACAGCTGATTTAAAAAAAACTCTTTTTTTCTCATCTTGCCTCCCCTTTGTTTTGACCATTTACCTGATCAGCTTGGTTGCAGTGCTTGCTTATCTTCCAATAATGATTACATCTTCAGTGCCACTGTGTTGGGATGTTGTTGCTTATTAATAAATATTCTTGCCTCTGGTTTTGGTTTGCAGGGGTTAAGCGTACAGTTCAGGATGGTATCCTCAAAAACAATGTACTGCTGGATGCATTGTCCTTCAACTTGGCTTGCATTCGACGGTACTTACGTTTGCTGTGTGACTCGGTCTCCCAACATGAGGGGAAATCAGGGACTCACTGTGATTTACATTAGGTCCTTTCTGGTCTGCTGTAGTGCCCAGTGCAGGGCAGGCATGGGTGTATGTATTGCCATTCAACGAATTACAGTGCAAATCTGGATGCCCATTCCATGATTGTGCCCTGTGTGTGGATGGTTCAGTTGCAGCAAACTTCTACATTACGTCTTAAAGAAGGATCTTGGCCTGAAACGACAACTGTTTATTCCCTTCCATGTAGCCTGACCAACTGAGTTTCTCCATCACCTTGTGCATGTTACTCTGGGTTTCCAGATTCTGCAAAATCTCTAGTGTTTATGGTATCTGAATATGTGTTGGGTTATGGAGACAAGAACTGTGAACAACTTTAATGAAAGTACAGGGTTGACTGAGGAGTTATCTCTTGGGTTCAAGAATCACTTCTCCCCAATTCCCAATCTCTTCCCACTCCCCAGTTTTCCAGCCTACCCATTCTACCCACTAACTTTTACCCCAAATGATTGATGACTTGACCAAACATGGCCTGATGTGGAGGGTTTAATTCTCTACCCTACCCTCTCCTCCCTTCCCAAAGTTAGGAATTACTTTGCAAAGGAAAGACCTTAGAGTACCCAAAGTGGGCAAGACTCAGTGGTGACTCTCTGTGTTACTTGGAAGCTCCTGGGGTAGAGAGTTATACAGCAAAATGCCAACTGTCAAAGCATATGCTGGCTTCCAGGCATCACCTGTTAGACACACATTTCCGTGCACTGTTCAATTTTCAAATCATTGATTTCTGGGTGAGGTGTTAGTCCACAACCATCCCTATTCTTTCTCCTGTCGGAGAAATGTCCCATGGCACTGCTCCCTGGGAGAGCAGGGAATGTATGTCAGTTAACACAGATCCTTCAAAGAACACCATTAAATACAGATAATCTGCTCACCAACACACTACTGTTTGTTGGAACGGGAGTTATCTGCAGCATTTCAACTGTACGTCATTGGTTTAATGCTTTGAGATTTTCATAGACTGCAAAGGGCACTGTGCAAATGTAAGGCTTTGTATTAGAATCAAAGCTATTTTATTCTGTCTATTAAGATAATTACAAAAATCTTAGAATTCCAGTGTGTGTATTAGAAATGGCTCATTTATTATACCTGTTTTGTCCATTATTACTTAAGGAAGTGCCCCCACGTGCAATTGAGTCTATCAGTATGAATTTACTCTCTGAGAGTTACGATATGCTACATTGTCCCTGTTTATTGTATAAGACAGCACGTACACCTACTAATGTTGTTTCATAATCGTCTGCAGTTACTCCTATTTAATCAAGTTCATTTAAGTAATTACACCTGTTTGTTAATATAGTTTATTCCATTGAAGTGTACACCTGTTAGTGTTTTTTTTTCTTAAGCTGACATTGTACCATTCATTTTCATGAATGTGTGTACCTTTAACAGCAGAATCATGGATCATTTTCTGTTAGGGGTACAGATTTGCAATCTATTTTTCCATTGTGAAAGGTGGTCCGTTAGTTGTCCATCTTTCTGGAGATCAATCTGTGTAAACTGAAATGTGCAGCTTTAAGTTTAAAGCAGTGTTTCTTCAACTAAGGACTTAACTATGTAATGCAATGAAGATCTTTTGCTTATTATCCACTTGGTGAATTTAGAGTGCTTGAGACTTAAAGAGATACAGCAAGTTTCCAGTTCTTCAGCCCATCCAACCCACATTGACCACTGACCACCCAGTGCACTAATCCTACATTGAGCACATCTCTACTCACCTTCACAGTGGGGAGCAATTTACAGTCCCAAGGGATGGACCGGTAGGGCATCAGTTTGCAAAATGCTATAATGCCACCAACAAACCGGATTCAGTTCCCACCACGGTTTGTAAGCAATTTGAATATTCTTCCATTACCACGTGGGCTTCCTCCAGGTGCTCCAGTTTTCTCCCAGATTCCAAAGGCGTGTGGGTGAGCAATTTAGTTGATCACTTGGGCAGAAATGGGCAGTGTGGATTTATTGGACAGGAAGGACCCATGACCATGCTGGTTCTCTAAACTGAATTTAAATTAATCTTCCAACCGGGATGTCTTTGGGATGTGAGAGGAAACGAGAGCAGCTGGGAAAATCAACGTAATCACAAAGAGAACCTGCAGACTCTTTATAGACAGCACCCAAGGTCAGGATTGATCCCAGCTCTCTGCTGCTATGAGGCAGCAACTCCACAAGCTGCACCACTGTGTCACCATTATATAACATATAAATGCATACAATCTCGGCTATTTGCTAATCAAGACTGCACTTCTATAACACTTTGATACTGCAGGATATAATATCTGGGCTCATGGTGGAAAAGGATTCAGGAATATACACAGAAAGAGCTCAGAAGTAGGACTGATTGGGTAGCTCTTTCAAGATACAGCACTAGAATTGTGGGCTGAATAGTCTCCTTTTGTGCTGTGAAATTCTATGATTCATTCTAATAAATGTAGCCAAGTAAACTGAAGAAAGGTGAAACCTAAGGCACATGACTCCACATGCTGTGTGTGAGTTTTTGTGTTGTTTGATGGCAGATTGTTGACGGTTCGGTACAGAATATGAAAGGATGTAACTCTCGTTGCTAACACTCTTCCTTCTGCTGCTTTTTCATCTTGAAAATTAACCTCACTCAACCTCTCGTAAAGGAAATGAAAATATACATTACAATAGTGCATCTTAGAACTTATGCTTGCCCGGAACATTTTTTCAGTTAGCGAAGTTTTTTTGAAGGGTGGTTACTGTTGTACAGTAATGTGAAAATTTATACATGGCAATTATCAATAATCATCAAGTAACCTGATTTACATTGGAGAATAAATACCAGCTACACCACCAGTAAGAATGCCCTGCCTGTTTTCAGAATGGTTCGATGATATATTTTAGGTTTACTTGAGACCTGATATCTGACACTTAGTATTCCTGGAAGTGCCAGGTGAACATTCGACCACACATACCTCCGCGTTGATTTTGGATCATAAGATTTGCAAAATGGGAGATCATAATCCGGATCAGGTTTATTAGCAATGACTTATGTCATGAAATTTATGGTTTTGCAGCAGCAGTGTGGTGCAATACATAAAAAAAAATATAAATTGCAATAAGAAATATTTAAAAATAAATAAATAGTGCAAAAAGAGAACAAAAAAAGAAGAGTTTATGAACCATTCAGAAATTAGATGGTGGAGGGGAAGAAGCTGTTCCTAAAATGTTGAGTGTTTGGCTACAGGCACCTGTACTTCCTTCCTGATGGTAGCAGAAAGAGGGCATGTCCTGGATGGTGAGGGTCCTTAACGATGGTTGCTGCCTTCTTAAGGCACCACCTCTTGAAGATACCTTCACTGGTGGGTAGGCTAATGATGGATGAGTTTACAACTCTCTGGAGCTTTTGCCGATCCTGTGCATTGACACCTCCATACCAAACGGTGATGCAATCAGTCAGAATGCTCCACAAGGTACATCAAGATTCAAGATTCACAATCGCTTAATGTCATTTCCTGTACACAAGTGCAAGGAGAATGAAATAATTATTACTCCAGGTCTGATGCAGCATAAAAAAACACAGAAGATGAAGAGCACAATGATAATAGAAATACAATAAATGCAAGTGCATTATATCCTGTAGTTTCTGTACACAGATTGATTATATGTCCATTAAAGTGATGCTAGGCAGTGACTAACAGAAAATAATAAAGTAGTGGTAGTGTTAGTGGGTGGAGGTGTTGATCAGTGTTACTGCTTAGGGAAAGTAGCTGTTTATGAGTCTGTGGTCCTGGTGTGGATGTGGCATAGCCTCCTCTCTGACGGGAGTGGGACAAACAGTCCATGAGCAAGGTTTGTGGGATCCTTCATGGCGTTACTGGCTCTTTTCCAGCACCTAGATGGTGGGCAGGCTGGTGCCAGTGATGCATTGGGGAGCTTTGATTACCCGTTGTTGAGCTTTCCTGTCTGCTGCAGTGCAAATTCCATACATACCAAGCAGTTAGCATGCTCTCAACTGCACATCTGTAGGATGACGTGAGTATACATGTGCAAAGTCCAACTCTCATCAGCTTCCTCAGAAAGAAGAGGTGCTGGTAAATGTGTTATAGGACCATGAGAGGTTGTGTACTCCCAGGAATTTGAAACGGCTTGCAGTTTCCATTGCTGTGTCTTCAATGAAAAGAGGGGTGTGAGGTTGCCTGAAGCCAATAACTATCTCCTTTGTCTTGTTGACATTAAGGAATTGGTTATTTGCCTGGCACTAGCATTGAGTTCTTCCACCTCTTCATTGGTGATGATCCCAACCACTGTCGTATCATTGGCAATCCTGACAATGTGATCACCCGGGTGTTTGGCAGCAATGGGCTCAGCACACAGTCCTGGGGGACACCCTTGTTGAGGATGACGAGCAGGAAGGAACGGTTGTGCATCCTGACTGTCTGAGATCTATTCGTTAGGAATTTGCACAGTGATGTATTTAGACTGATATGTAGAAATAGTGGTCTATAGAAATTTGTTAGAATCTTTGCTGACATACCAGATCACTAACTCCTAATGAAATATAGCTGCTGGCATGCCTTTTCATAATTGCATCAATATGGCACCATCTTGACAAGAAGGCACAGGATAAGTGTGCTTCAAAGAATGAGCATAGTGGCTTCCATGTTCTCCCGCCAGTTAAGCACAATGGTGGATGACTCAGCAACGGTCCTCCATTGAATGTCAAGGTTGTTGGTTAAATTCTCTCTTGTTTAATTGCTTGGTTGAATATGACCTCACAACTATCAGCCAGTACCTGAAAACCATCCAGGGCTTGAATGGAGATGAAAAGTGTGCACCTTATGATGGAGTGAACATTGATGAAGTAAACCAAGATAGTCAAACCTTAGAACAAGGCCCAAACTAATTTTGCACCAGGACTGTGATGTCTGGCCTTCAGTAATCATAACCATCTCCTTTTCCGTCCATGTGATTTTCAGCCAGTTGAAATTGCAAGTCGGTAAATGGTTCATTGTTGTCACATGTACTGAAATACACGTGATAAACTTTATTTTTGCATAGCATTAACACAGATAATTTCATTGCATAAGTACATCGAGGTAGTGCATTAAGAGAATGCAGAATAAGGTGTTAAGATTATTGGGAAAGTGCAGTGCAGGCAGATAACATGGTGCAAGGTCACAGAGAGAAGGATTGTGAGATCAAGAGTGCATCTTGCTGAATTTATTTTTATTTAGCGGTACACCACAGTAACAGGCCTTCCCGGCCCAACAAGCCTGCACCTCCCAATTGTACCCATGTAACCAATTAACCTACTAACTGTTTTGGCTTTGGAACGTAGGAGGAAACCGGACCAACTGGAGGAAACCCGCATGGTCACAGAGAGTGCAGATAAGCTTCTTACAGACAGCAGCTGGAATTGAACCTGGGCTGCTGGGGCTGTAATAGTGTTTTACTAACTTCTGCCTTACCATGCCATTGTGCTAGGGTCTATTCAGTAGCTTTATAACAGCATGGTGCATGCTGTCCCCGACCGTGGTACTTTCAGGTTTTGTTATCTTCTGTCCAATGCGAATGTGGGGAGGATGGGAGAGAGGAGAGAATTTCTGGGTGTGTTGTGTCTTTGATTACATTTGCTGCTTTACCAAGGCAGGGAGCAGTGTAGACAGAGTCTCCAGAGGAGAACAGAACAGGACCCCACTAAGGACCACTGGGCCATTGTCTCCCACAGCATCCCAATCTTATTAATTCTGGGGATCTCCCATCCACTGCCAACAACCTCATAGTTCCCATGCCCCACACCTCCCGTTTCTACCTCCTAACCAAGATCCACAAACCGACTTGTCCAGGTTGACCCATTGTTTCAGCTTGTTCCTGCCCCACTGAACTCATATCTGCATTCTTTGACTCAGTTTTATCCCCCCAGTTCAGTCCCTTCCTACATTCAGCCCCTCCCTCCCTCCATGACATTTCACACACTCTGGATCTTTTTAATGATTTTAAGTTCCCTGGCCCCCATCATCCTATGTTCACTATGGATGTCCAATTCCTATATACCTCCATTCCCCACCAGGAAGACCTCAAAGCTCTCCATTTCAAACCAGACCCAACCAGTTCCCCTCCACCACCACTCTCCTCTGTCTAGTAGAACTTGTCCTCACTCTCAATAATTTCTCCTTTGGCTCCTCCTACTAACTTCAAACAAATGGTGTAGTCGTGGGCACCTGCATGGGTCCCAGCTATGCCTGCCTTTTTGTCAGCTGTGTGGAACAGTCTATGTTCCAAGCCTATACTGGTGGCCATTCTGCACTTTTCCTACATTACTTTGACGACTGCATTGGTTCTGCTTTCTGATCCCATCTGGAACTCGTCCACTTCATGCACTTTGCCTCCAACTTCCACCCTGCCCTCAAATCTACCTGGTCCATTTCCGACACCTGCCTCCCCTTTCTTGATCTCTCTGTCTCTATCTCTGGAGACAGCTTATCCACTGATGTCTATTATAAACCCATGGACTCTCACAGCTACCTGGACTATACCTCCTCCCACTCTGTTCCTTGTAAAAATGCCACCCCCTTCTCTCTATTCCACCACCTCCACCACATCTGCTCTCAGGATCAGGCTTTTCATTTCAGAACGGAGGAGATGTCGTTCTATTTCAAAGAAAGAGGCTTCCCTTCCTCCACCATTAATGCTGTCCTCAACTGCTTCCCTTCCAATTCATGCATGTCTGCTGTCACCCCATCCTCCAGCCACAATACCACAATGGGGTTCCTCTTGTCTTCACCAATCAACTTCCCAGTTCTTTACTTCACCCCTCCCTACCCCATTTCACCTGGTGTTTCTCCCTCCCCCCCCCCCCACTTTTAAATCTCTTCCTCAGCTTTTTTTCTCCAGTCCTGCCAAAGAGTCTCAGCCTGAAACGCCAACTGTACTCTTTTCCACAGATGCTGCTAGACCTGCTGAGTTTCTCCAGCATTTTGTGTGTTGCTACAGAGGGGAGACAAGTTTCTATGACACGCTGCGCTATGTCCTCAATTCTTTCCTGTTTCTTGCAGTCACGTTCAGAGCAATTGCCACACTAAGCCAGGGTAGATCCAGATAGTATGCTTTCAATGGCGCATTGATAAATATTAGTGAGCATTGTCATTGACCTCAGTTTTCTGAACATTACCTGATGCCGCCCTGATGCCAAGAGCTGCCACCTTCAGCGTGTCTGTAGGACCCGCCTTAGTTCATGCTTGGACCAGGGCAGTACTGTAATGAGGACTGCATTCAAATGGCCTCCAATGAAACCAAGCATCAGCGAACAAGTTATTGGTGAGTAAGTGCCACTTGCTGGCCAAAGGCAGCTTCCATCACTTAGCTGATGATTGATAGAAGACTGACAAGTTGGTTATTATCTGGAATGGATTGGTATGGCTTTTTGTGGATGGGGCAAACCTGGCAATCATTCACATTGCTAATGGATGCCAGTATTGTACAGTATTGGAGTAGTTAGGACAGAGGGGTACACAAGAGATTCTGCAGATGTTGGAAATCCAGAGCAACACCTACAAAATGCTGGAGGAATTCACCAGGTCGGGTAGCATCTATGGAGAGGAATAAATAGTAGATGCTTCTGGAAGCCCCTTCATCAGAAATGGAAAGGAAGGGGACTGAAGCCAGAATAAATAGTTAGAGGAGGGTGAGTAGTACCAGCTGTCAGGTGAGAGGGGGGAGGTAGGTGGGGAACCAGAGGAAGGTGATGGGCAGTTCATAAAGATTGGGACGGGAGGAGAGGGGGTGAGAGGGCCGCCTGAGTGGTGATATAATAGAAACATAGAACAATACAGCTCAGTCCAGGCCCTTCGGCCCACAATGTTGTGCCGACCCTCAAACCCTGCCTCCCATATAACCCTCCACCTTAAATTCCTCCATATACCTGTCTACTAGTCTCTTAAATTTCACTAGTGTATCTGCCTCCACCACTGACTCAGGCAGTGCATTCCACACACCAACCACTCTCTGAGTAAAAAACCTTCCTCTAATATCCCCCTTGAACTTCCTACCCCTTACCTTAAAGTCATGTCCTCTTGTACTGAGCAGTGGTGCCCTGGGGAAGAGGCACTGGCTGTCCACTCTATCTATTCCTCTCAATATCTTGTATACCTCTATCATGTCTCCTCTCATCCTCCTTCTCTCCAGAGAGTAAAGTCCTAGCTCCCTTAATCTCTGATCATAATACACACTCTCTAAACCAGGCAGCATCCTGGTAAATCTCCTCTGTACCCTTTCCAATGCTTCCACATCCTTCCTATAGAGAGGTGACCAGAACTGGACACAGTACTCCTAGCGTGGCCTAACCGAAGTTTTATAGAGCAGCATCATTATCCTGCGACTCTTAAACTCTATCCCTCGATTTATGAAAGCTCACACTCCATAAGATTTCTTAACTACCTTATCTACCTGTGAGGCAACTTTCAGGGATCTGTGGACATGTACCCCCAGATCCCTCTGCTCCTCCACACTTCAAAGTGATGGAGTGAAGTCCTCAGTGTCATAGTTGGGAAGAGGTTGGCCTCATTACATTTAATTGCTCTCAGTGTCCATATTGTGCCTGTATCTGGGAACAGTACTCTACTAATATGGAGATTAGCATGTGAGATGCCTTTAGTCTTATCACAGAAAGGGCAGCGCTCAGAGATACCTGATAATCTGATTAATAAAATGAGCCGTTAATAGTCTTCCCTGCCTTCCTACTGTAGGCCAGGGGTGAGTGACAGCAACTGAGAGGCTTAAGTATTCCTAACACATTACACTATAGCCAAAGGCACAGAAGCAGCATGACTTGTAGCTGTTCAATGACAGCAGGACCAGTAAATGAGTATTCTGTTGATTTTTCCACATCCATGAGTTAAATTGAAATACTCCCGAAGCTTGGAGGAGACAAGGCTCTGGGAAATTACAACTAAGACTTGCTGGAAACACTCAGCAGACGAGGTAGTATCAGTGGAAGCAGAAAACAAGAGTTTATTCCAGGAACAAAACTCTTCTGTCAAAGGCAAGGAGATACTGACAGAGGAAGCTCTTCATGCAACGAGATGGCAGTCACATGGAACAGAGAACGTAGAACACTAAAGCACACTACAGGCCTTTCAGCCAATGGTGTTGTGCTGACCCTTTAGCCTACACTAAGATCATTCTAACCCTTCCCTCCAGTTTTCTACCAGCCAGGTACTTACCGAAGAGTTTCTTGAATATCCCTAATGTGTCTGCCTCTGCTGCCACATCCCACACACCCATCAGTCTCTGTGTAATAAAAAATATCTGTGACATCCCTCCTATACTTTCCTCCAATCAGTTTTAAATTATGCCCCTCCCCCTGGTATTAGCCATTTCTGACCTGACTGAAGGCAGAATCTTTCTGACGAAAGTCTTTTGGGTATCTGATAATGATAAATCACTGGTCCTCGATCTTGTGAATTATCTAACATGGTTGACCCACCACCCTCAGCAAAAACCTCTCTGTTCAACTGTGTAGGGCAGTATTCATCGAGTTCATAGAACAGTACTGGCCTTTTGGCCTACTATGTTGTGCCAACCTTTCAATGTACTCAAAACTCAGACTAACCCTTCCCTCCTACATTGCCCTCCATTTTCCTATCATCCATGTTTCTAGCTAAGAGTTTCTTAAATGCCACTAATGTACCTGCCTCTACCAGCACCCCTGGCAGCGTGTTCCAAACACCCATCACTCTGTGTAAAAGACTTAACCTGTGACACCGTCCCTACACTTCCCTCCAATCACCCTCAACTTATTCGTCTTCATACTCGCTATTTCTGCTCTGGGTAACTGTCTCTGGGTATCCACTCAAGCTATGCATCTTATCGCACAATCTCTCCACTCGACAGCAGAACGCTTTTGTTTGTCCTGAAATCATGTGAAGGTGCTATCTAAATTCAGGTTTGCTCTTTTGTTCTTTTGATCATCTTGCTGTGCTTTTGCTTGTTTTGTTGTTCTTTCAGCCTTTCATTCTTTATTTCTGACCTTCCTTCCCACAGTGCAACACAACTAAGCTTTGCTGGTCTGTCTGCCTCGCTATCAATAATGAAAGAGGTTGCTACTTAGTGAAAATAATAAATTGACATTTATTTTGTTTCTGATGGTTCATAAAGGCCAGGATTAAAGGCAGTGAATTGAAGCAGTGGTTACACAGTTCTTTTCAGACAAAAGAAATCCCTTTTCATTTTCAGATACTCCCAGCACTGTTGCTAATTACAGATTGCAAACTTCAAAGCTTAACAGTCGTATAGAAGTTTGTGTGTGTGTGTGTATACTGTGTGTGTGTGTGTATACTGTGTGTGTGTGTGTATACTGTGTGTGTGTGTGTATACTGTGTGTGTGTATACTGTGTGTGTGTGTGTATACTGTGTGTGTGTGTGTATACTGTGTGTGTGTGTGTGTATACTGTGTGTGTGTGTGTATACTGTTTGTGTGTGTGTATACTGTGTGTGTGTGTGTATACTGTGTGTGTGTGTGTGTATACTGTGTGTGTGTGTGTATACTGTGTGTGTGTATACTGTGTGTGTGTGTATACTGTGTGTGTGTGTATACTGTGTGTGTGTGTGTATACTGTGTGTGTGTGTGTATACTGTGTGTGTGTGTGTATACTGTGTGTGTGTATACTGTGTGTGTGTATACTGTTTGTGTGTGTGTATACTGTGTGTGTGTGTGTATACTGTGTGTGTGTGTGTATACTGTGTGTGTGTGTATACTGTGTGTGTGTGTGTGTACTGTGTGTGTGTGTGTATACTGTGTGTGTGTGTATACTGTGTGTGTGTGTGTGTACTGTGTGTGTGTGTGTATACTGTGTGTGTGTGTGTGTACTGTGTGTGTGTGTGTGTATACTGTGTGTGTGTGTGTATACTGTTTGCTCAGTTTTGTATGTCTACATAGACATAGAACACTACAGCTCAACACAGATCTTTTGGCCCAGGATGTTGTGTTGACTTTTAATCTTCTCTAAGATAAATCTAACCCTTGCCTCCTACATAGCCCTCTGTCTTTTTATTGTCCACGTGCTTATGTAAGAGTTTCGTGAATATCCCTGATGTGCCTGCCTCTACCACCACACCAAGTTCTATGTACCCACCACTCTATGTGTAAAAAACCCTACCTCCGACATAACTCCAATACTTTCCTCCCATCACCTTAAAATTGTGTACACTGGTATTAGTCACTTCTGCCCTGGGAAAATCTCTCTGGCTCTCCACTTGACCTATACCCCTTATCGTCTTTTACACATCTATCAAATCTCGTTTCATTCTCCTTCACACATGTGCGAGTGTCTGCACCTGATTGTGCATTTGTGTGCAGCTTTAACACTTTGGAGGAAATGTAGTGGATGAGTACCATGCATATTGTTGGAAAATTTCCATGAAATCTGTTCAGGGTCATCAATTTATGGGATTTTATTTTAAGAAAGCATTTTCCAGCAACACATCCCTTTCGTGAATTGAAGACCAGCTGTATTCTCACATTTGACTATAATGGCAGTGATTTCAGAGTTCCATAGCCCAGCACAAGACCAGAACAATTTTTGTCTCTACAGCATTCCCTTCTCCTTTTAAAGCTTGCCTTTTTAATTAACCAACTGGTCAACTGCACTCATGTCATCCAATCTCAAAATTCATTTGAAAGTGCTCTTGTCAAATCACATTTGGATTCATCATTAAAAATTATTGACTTAAAACATCCCATGATAAGATTACAAAGAGTGGGTAGCCCATTGCAGTATCTTGACTGGCCTTAACCCTTCAACCATTGTTAATGAAGCAATGAACCGGGCCTGCACCAGTCCTCATAGCTCACCCAATGTCCAAAGAAGTGCTACTTCAGGAAAAGACATTGAATAAAATTTGGCGAGTGGTAATTCTGCTCTAGATGTATGGGGCAGATATTGGTATTGGCTTATTGTTGTCACATTAAAAGCTCGTCTTTTATACTGTTCATAGAGATCAAATAATTACTCAGTGCATTGATTAGAGCAAGGTAAAACAATAACAATGCCGAATAAAGTGTTAAAGCTACAGAGAAAGTGCAGTACAGGTAAACAATAAAGTATTAGATGATAATGAGGTCAAATGCCCAACTAAGGAACTATTAAATAGTCTTATAGTCAGGAGGTCCTCTGTTGGTCTGGGTCAACCTTGGATGTTGCATCTTAGCTGTTTACGTTCAGTCAATACGCAAGCCTGGACAGTATGATATGGAGAGCAAGCTGTTGCCCACGCAGCTGATGATCGAAAAGAACGGCAGAACCTGATCCAGTGGTGTCACAGGAGTTGTCAGTCAGTGCTGAACTCAAAGTAGCGCTGCCTGAGTGACTACAGCTCTAGATTTTTCCTTGGGGATTACACCCGAAGCCTGCCTCGTGAGTGGGTTTAACAGCAGGGCAGCCGAGGTTTGGGATCAGCATTTTATAATAACGATATAGATTGTAACGAGTTAGGTTGTGGTATCAGGATGTCATCTTATCGCACAAGAGGTCCATTCAAGAATCTGATAGCAGTTGGATAGAAACTGTTCTTGAGCCTGGTGATAAGTGCCTGATGAGAGAGGAGAGAAGGATGATTCATCCAATTTACACCTATTCCTGAAGCCAAAGGTCTGCTCTTTCTTTCATCTTTTTTGGATCTTGCTGTGCATTAATAGGCTGACTTTTTTTTACAACACTTCAATAAGTAGTTAATTTGGTGCAAAGTTCATGAGTTCAAAAGGGAATTCTTGTTTCCTTAATTCCTTTTCTCCACATTAATAATTTCCCTACCTTATAGACAAACCTGATCATTCTCATGCACAGCCTCTTCACTGACAATATGTTGAATTTGATGGTCCATGTGATCAAGTACATTAAAGTGGCCTTGGGGAGGTTAACTTTCTTAAGTCTAAAGGCTATTATAAACTTGAGCAACCTGGAAGAAATAAGGATAAGTGATTCATAAACTGATTTGTGCATTGATTGCAGAGCTAGAGTCGGTTCTGCTCCTTGTTGTAAGAATGAAAACTTAATTTAGTTGCTGTATTTTCACACTAACTATTCTCCTGAAAGCCATATTGTGTTGATTCTAACACATACACTGCCACAAACTTTATCACATATTTATTTTCAAAATATACAGCTTTTCATGAAAATTTCACATGTGTATAATATGGAACATTCAAGTCAAAATATTGATCATATCATGTTATTTCAATTATCCAACTTTAACCTGGCATATGCTTTGTTGTAACTCATGCAAACTATTCAGAGGGTTTGAACACTGATTCTCAGTGTAAGATGGCCTTGAACTGTAGCCTTGCCCCCATACACTCTTTACAGCAGCTCCATTGCATTAACAATATCTCAGTACATAGTGGTGGATCTTAAATCTTTATAAGATGTTTTAAACTCACTGTCTTCTATACAAGCTGCCAGCTGTGATGGAGCTCCCTGCCTGACTAAGGTATATAAAATTATAAGGCACGTGCAGTATATAGGCAGGATGGAGACTTTTTCCCATGGTAGAAGTATCACAAAAAAGAGGATATTGGTTTAAAGAGGGCAGAATGAATCTTAAAGGGAATCTTTTTTTTACTGAGAGTTTGGTTGATAGCTGGATCACACTGCCAGAGGAGGTGCTAAGATGGATACAATCTTATTTCAGGGGCATATAAACAAGCACTTGAATAGCCGGTGCTTAGACGAATATGGACCTAATGTGTAGATGGGCAAAAAAGTTAGGATGGATATAATGGGTTGAAGAGTCCATTTCTGTCCTGTCTGATTCTGTGACTCAAATTAGCAAATTATATAGTCCAAGCCACAAGCCTTTTCATATATTTTTGCAGGGGCTATTTTCTTAAGGTGGGAGGGGACAGTATTTGTATAAGGTGAAGGAACTCAGCAGGCCAGGCAGCATCTACAAAACAGACTAAACAGTCGACGTTTCAGACTGAGACCCTGAAACATCAACTGCTTACTCTTTTCCATAGATGCTGCCCGGCCTGCTGAGTTCCTCCAGCATTTTGTGTGTGTTGGCTTGAATTTCCAGCAACTGCAGATTTTCCTGTTTGTAAAAGGTGAATTCTTGTTCAAAGAGTTGTATATTCCTAACAACTGAAGTGGAGAGGCCCATAGTTTCCATTTCAATTTCTCAACTAATAACTGCCTTCAGCTGTATGTATCTAGGATTAATCAAGACTTCAACACAGTGTTTTGAAAAAATAATGAGCAATTAAAACATAACTCAATTGTTACATGTGTTACACGGAAGTGATTAAAGTAGAATGTAGTTGAAAGATGTTGAAATGCCAAGGTAGCCATTAGATTCATGTCAATAACTTGTTCTTTAAAATGAAAAGTACTTGTTTCCTACTGACAGAGAGAATTCCTCCAAAGAACAGCTGAATATTTCAAAACAATGTCTAAAAATATTTATTTATATTTTAATACATTGCCACTGCTCATGTCTTTCTAGGCAGCCATTGTGTCAAACAACACTGGAAGTTGCTCTTATATATAGTTTTAATATAGATAATATACTCACTGAACCTGCATTCTTTGATTTAGATGCAGCTTTTCATGTTTTGAATAAATATTTCATTGTCAGGAATGAAGACATGCAGTAATTGTCAATTTTTTTTCCCCTCTGGTATTGCATCAGTCCGCTATTAGTCAGAGTCTAGCTACACTGAACAATCATCCGTCTTGGACAATCAAATTCAGAGACATTTTGTTTTGGCAGCAAGCATGGTGGTATAAGGATGTCAAATAATCACACATAGAACTAAACCTGAGGCATGCCATTTTAAGTGCCATATGCCGATCCTTTTTTTTGCCAACTTTAGTTTAATTAGCGCCATGGTGTAAATCTCCAAGTACAATAACAGTGTCTGGCTCCACAATAGGAGGAAAGTCAATCAGAGACTGCTGTCATTCTTGGCTCAGTGCTCAAAGTTTTGCCACTGAGTCAGTGGGTCATGGGTTCAATTTAGTGGCAGAGGTCTGAGGCAGGTTCTAAGATGGCATCTCAGTGCACTACTGAGGGTCCGCCAGCTATTGGATGGGTCATTAAACTGAAAGATGTAAAAGAACGTTGCAGGATTAGTTAAAGAAACGCAAAGCTCAAAGTAAATTTATTATCAAAGTACGTGCAAGTATACATAGCAATTAAGTTTTGCCAATACTTACCACCAAACTAGCACCACTAAAAAAGGTAAAAGCTGTTTGATTATTTATCGCAGTCTTTGCTGGGTACATTTTAATTGCTTTGTGTTCTTACAATGAAACAATCTCAACACATCAAACACTTCATTGGCTTTAAAGCATTTTGGATATCTTGGGGTTACCACTGGTGTTACTGAAACACAACAAATATAGGTGCTCATTAGTTTGAAATCAAAAGTTTTGTGGCTTTAGATGGGATACAAACCCATCTGAGCTGGTTAAGACTCTTTGAGGTCAAAGCGCAAGTACAGTAATGTGTTTTAAGAAGGGATGCTAACTTGGAAGATATTTTATTAAAAGAAATTGGTAGGGGCGAAGCAACTGTTTGTTCTGATGAGGAAAGCCGGAACATAGCCATACAGCGGGAGCATTTAGGACTGAGACAAAGACATCCTGTGCTGCCACAAGAAAGCAGCATCCATCATCAGGGTCCCCCACCATCAAGACCATGCTCTTTTCTTGCTTCTGCCATCAGTAAGGAGGCACAGGAGCTTTAGGTCCTACTGCACCAGGTTCAGCAACAATTATTACCTTTCAACCGTCAGGCTCCTGAAGCAGGATTGATAACTTCACTCAACACTGAACTGATTCTACAACCTATTGATTCACTTTCAAGGACTCTACAAGGACTCTGGGACACTTTCAAGGACTCTGTATTACTTATCTATTTATTTATTATTATTATTATTTGTTTTTTTTTTGCATTTACACAGTTTGTCTTCTTTTACACATCAGTTGTTTGTGTGTAGTTTTTCATTGATTGTATTGTATTTTTTTCATTCTATCATGAATGCCTGCAAGAAAATGAATCTCAGCGTAATATATGGTGTCATATTTGTACTTTGATATTGAATTTACTTTGAACTTCGAACCTAAAGTGTCAAGCAGATTTGAAACTTGTTCTCCTGTAGCTGGTGGGATGATTGGGTAAATGAGGTTGACCTATCAATAGAGTCATGGAGTTATAGAGTCATACAGAATAGAAACAAGTCTTCAGCCCACCATGTCTAAACTGATCATTGTACTTGACCTATATACCTGTACTTGATCTTTAGCCTTCTGTGCTTTCCCAGTTCAATGCTTGTCCAGGTATTTCTTAAAGTTTATAAGAGTTACTTAGATCTGAGATTCTGTACATCTTGTACAGCCTGTAAAAGAAACTCTGTGGAAAATCCTGCTTAAATGTTGGGAACCCGCTTTTAGTCATTGGCTCAAAACTGATGTGAAGCCAAAGTAGCTGAAAATGACTGAAGCTTTTGAAAGTCAGACAACATCTGATTTTGTCAGGTTTGTGCTGCCTGACTTGCTGAATTTCCCTAGCGTTTTGTGAGCATTGCTCAAGATTTCCAGCATCTAAAGACTCTCTTGTGTTTAAAATCTTTGAAAGAGTGCAGGCACCAACTTGTTGAGTTGTATGTTTGTGTAACTATGACACGTGTGATAATCAGATGTAGGTGTGGTGTAACTCCAAGAGAGAAAGGATTCTCTTGGAACAGTGTAGGAGTTATATTACTGTACCATAGCTGACACATTTTATTCTTATTTAATTTCATGGGAATATCCAAGAGTGGATAACAGGCTTTGTCTTTATGCTTTAGCAAGCATCCTATGAGGTTTATTTTCCTTCTTCTTGTCAGAGAAAGGCAGACTGCTACTTACTGATGCTGCAGTTAGTGCCCCTGCCCCACAGCTTCAGTAACACGGTTCAATTCTGACCTTAGTGCGGAGTTAGCATGTTCTCCCTGTGGGATCCCCCCCCCCCCCAATGTTCTGGTTTCCTTCCCCACTGCAAAGATTTGCTGGTTGGTAGGTTACTTGACTGCTGTCAATTACTCTTAATGTGAAGAGTAGTAAGAGTAATGAGTATTGGTGGGGAGTGGGGGAGATGTAGGAGAAAGGGTTACGGGGAAAAAAAATGGGAGAATAGGATTTCTCTAAAGCTGCGCTGACTTGGTGGGCTGAATGGCCTCATATATATCGTAAGTAAACATGATTGTATCTCAGATGGTTTGTCAGTGCAAGAAGGTTTAACTAAACCAGTCAAAAAAGGGAGCGTAAAAGAAGCTAAAGCCAAGGTATTCCAAACTTTGAAGGAAGTACCTGCTGAAAATAAATGGGATCATCTAGTTAGCTTTTACTAAAATCCAGGTAAACACAATGTGCAGTGTAATGGAATCTTAGATGGTCATTAGACCACTCTATTCCACGAATCATTGCAATCTTCATCCAAAGACATATTGATATCCAGAGTTCCAGAGGTGAACACAAATATCAAGGCACCAGTAACATGAAAGAAACCTTGGAAAAAGAGAACAAGGAGAAAAAATCCCCACCAGCTGGAAGTGTTCTTAGCTCTAAGGAGGATGGTGTTGATTGCTGGAGGCCATCAGTTCTGCCTGGGGCACTGCTGCAGGGATACTTCAGAACTGTATCTTAGGACCAACCTTCTTTGATTGCTTCATCAGTGACCATCAAGGATCATCATCCTTGGGTCAGAAGTGGTACGTTCAATAATCATTGAACGATGTTGAATTCCATTTGCAGCAGTCCACACCCTTAATCACTGAACTAGCAACGTTTGTTCTCTGCGAGTGCAAGTTAAGAATGAGGGTAACCATAACTTTCAAAGCAACCACAACTGGTGCTGAGTATGCCATCATCAATAGCTTGGGGGTTTCTCATCAACCAGAAAATTAAGTGAATAAACCACATAAATTGAAGTTGATGTAAATGACAATCAAAGAAGTATTCTGAAGCAAATGATCTGATCCACTCTTTGACTCCCCAAGTTTTCTGTTACCTACTACGTACAAGTCAGGAGTGTGATAGAATTCCCTCCACCTGAAGTTTCAATATCGCTTACGAAGTTCTTAATTGTCACTCCATCCACCATTCTAAACATTCAATCCTTTAGTGATAGATGAACTATGGATGGGTTTTACATCATATGGCATAGAAACAAGCCCTTTGGCCCACCGTGTCTACCCTGACAATCGTACAAGTCCCATTTATCTGTATTTGATCCATAGCCTTCTGGACTTTGCCAGTTCAAGGGATTGTCCAGATATTTCTTAAAGGTTATAGTGTTACTTATCCAAGGTTCTGTACATCTTGTTCAAATTGCTTAAGGTGGACAGCCTGTGAAAGATAGTCTATGGAATATCCTGTTTAAATGTTGGGAATCCACTTCCAATCATTGGCTCAAAGCTTAGGAGTAGCCAAAATAACTGAAAATAACTAAACTTTAGAGTACACCATCTACAAAAAGCATGACAGCAACTTAACCCAATTTAGTTTACTAATTAAGTTTCATTTTTCCAAAAGACAAGGGCCACAGTTGTAAATTAAATCCTCTACTTACAAGTTCTTCAAAGATGTGCAACATGCTGACTTGGAAATATATCCTCATTCCCTCTGGGTCAACTGAATACCCAACCTAATACAATTCAATGGAAGCATGTTCACCTTATGAATTCCAATAATCCAAGTAGTAAGTTTACCTCTAAAAGACAGCCATGGTTAGGTGATAAAAGTTGGATTTGCTATCAATGACAACATCCCCATAAACAAATAAAAAATAAATCTAACTTTATGAACTTCTCTACAAACAATTCAGATGTGAGATGAGGTAAATCCAAGTTATCCATTCCTCCAAAATATTCATCACAAGTTGCATCTCAAGTTACTCACATCTTATAACCAAAAAATGGAAACTTTTAGAAAGAATGTTGGCTAATTTGTTTTTAAATGAACCAACCCAGCCTCCCCATCTTTGCCCAAAGAGATCTTCTTCCATAATTTCACCACGGATTGAATGAAACATTGTTTTTCCTAATCTAATTTCAAATTTACTTTCCTTTACGATCAAGTTGTTAAGACAGAGTTGCCATCTCTGATTCCCTTAAGATGAAGTTACTAACTTCTGTTAAGTGTTCTTTTAAGACAGTTGTTAACTCGGATCGGGCACTCCTTTAAAATGGGGTTGCCAGTACTGAATGGATGCATTACCTAAGGCTTCACTACCTCTTCTATGACCTTGAACTGTTCTGCCTTTTTGCACTCCTGCTCTTAGTCCATTACCTACAATCCTGTACTTCCTCTCACACTAATCAGAAGACTATGAAATGGGAATGTGTTTCATCAAATCAGCATGGCATGTAACTTGGAGATGAAATTGAATATATGGATATCAATATTTGTTTATTAATTTCCATGTACTGTCACGACATATTTAATGAATTTAAGACTGTAAGACCATAAAACATAGAGTAGGAGCAGAATTAGACCATTGAGCCCATTGAGTCATTCACCTATTGAATGGTGAAAGGCGTTGACAGAGTGGATATGGAGAAGTCTAAGACCAGAGGATACAACCTCAGAATAGCGGGGCATCCTTTTAGAATGGAAATGAGGAGGAATTTCTTTAGCCAGAGGGTGGTGAATCTGTGGAATCCTTTGCCACAGGCAGCTGTGGAGGCCAAGTCTCATGTATATTGAGAGATTCTTGATTGGTTCAGGCATGAAGGGATACAGGGAGAATGCAGAGATTGGAACTAAGAGGAAAATTGGATCACCCATGATGAAATGTCGGAGCAGACTCGATGGGCCAAATGATCTAATTCTGCTCCTATATCTTATAGTTTTATGAGTCTGTTCTGCCGTTCCATCATGGCTGATTTATTATCCTTCTCAACTCCATTCTCCTGCCGTCTCCCCATAATCCTTGACATCCAAACAACTTCCATGTGGCCTGCGCAGCTGTCTACGAAAATGAATTCCACAGATTCGCCTCCCTCTGGCTAAAGAACATTTTGCCCATCTCTATTCTAAATGGATGTCCCTCAATTTTGAGGCTATAGTCTTTGGTCCCAGACTTCTCTACTATAAGAAACATCCTCTCCACATCCACTATATCTAGGCCTTTCAATATGCAATAGGTTTCAATGAGATTCTCCCTCATTCTTCTCAGCTCCAGTGAGGACAGGCCCAGAGCTGTCAAACACTCCTCATACGTTAACCCTTTCATTCCTGGGATCAGCCAAATGAACGTCCTCTGGACCCTCTCTATGACAGTATTATGAAGGTTCCTTCTTTAAATTTTGAACATAGTGATTAAAGAAATCTGCAGACAAAAGTAGTTCAAATGAGTACAAGAGAAATCAATTCAAGAGGAGAAAGTGACTTGAACTTCATGAGTTGGATAGCCAAGGCCCATTGACTACATATGACCTATAGGTCACAGATGAACACCTCTGCACATTACAGCATTACATGTAGATCACAACACAGAGAGTATTACTATTCAGTATGCATTTGGCTGAAAAGGCACTATGTTCAAAATAATACATTGGTGACCTTCAATTAGTGCCAATGGGTGCCTCAGAGTCTGGCAGCCTTTACATCCTCCACTTCCTTCACTCCACGCTTGGCAGTTATGTCTTCAGCTGGTTACTTATCCTAGTGTCTCTCTAAAAGGCTCGGTATCATTTTTGTTTCCTGAGCATGCTCCTGGGAATGTTATGGCATGACAGAGATGCTAGATAATGCAAGTTAAATTTTATGTGTCCTTTATGGATATCAACTCCAGTGTTGTATTTTACAATCCACTGCTACATTCTGTTTTCCTGCGAGTGGAAGCAAGAGGGAAACTTACAGGTTTGTCCTGTTTAATTCACTGGGGACCTACAGGGTAAAATAGCCTCTAAAATGTAATAAAAATATATTTAAGGCAGTACGCTCTCAAAAATTGTAAAGGTCCTTGCAGTCAGCATTGGTTAGGGTCAGGTGCCATATCTGTTGTGATAATTAAACCACTGGGATGAAAAACAGCTCTTGACATCTCTGGGATCTAGAAGCAACCATGCCATTTAGTGCATATGGCAGGGGTAACTTGCACCTTTGATTTCCTTCTATTATATTATTTGCATATACAGTCAATTATAAGGTACACATGTACACCTGATCATTAATGCAAATATCTAATCAACCAGTCATGTTGCAGCAACTTAAAGCATAAAAGTGTGCAGACATGGTCAAGAGGTTCGGCTGTTGTTCAGACCAAAATCAGGATGGGGAAGTGATTTAATTGACTGATGGTGGAATGATTGTTGGTGTCAGATGGGGTGGTTTGAGTATGTCAGAAATTGCTGATCTCCTAGAATTTTCATGTACAATAGTCTCTAGAATTTATGGAGAATGGTACGATAAATGAAAATCATCCAGTGAGTGGCAGTTCTGTGGATGAAAACAGCTTGTTATGAGCGAGGTTAAAGGAGGTTCAAGACAGCCAGGTTCAAGCTGACAGGAAGGCGACAGTAACTCAAATAACCACACGCGTTATAACAGTGGTGTGCAGAAATGCATCTTCGAATGCACAACATGTCAAATCTTGAAGTGGATGGGCTACAGCAGCAGAAGACCACAAACATACACTCAAATGGCCACTTTATTAGGCACAGGAGATACCTAATAAAGTGGCCACTGAGAATATTTTAACAATGTTTTTAGAAAGATGTTTGATGCTCTGCATTAAACTGTTCTGTTGATGTACATTGAGTTTCTGCCTGAATGCCGATTAAATATATCTACAATTTTCTGTCAAAATTTCCTTGACAGAAGCAACAGGAGAAGAGAAACACATAATCAGCAGCAATACAAAGCCAATTTAAAACAGTGTGATACATGGGCATCTCACTGCACAAGTCTTTCTTGGTTTTCATAGAACAGGTCTGTTCCTCTTTTCTCCATCATCGGGGAGCCTCTTAGTAGAAATATTAAGCTTGATTGTTGCTTGGGGAAAGGTGATTCCCCCTTCAGTTTGATGTTGTATGTAGTTTCATATCACAAGAGCAAGTATCTTCTAGGATTCCTATTCAATGTGTTCTAAAATTCACCTTATCTCTACTTGTGTTGGATGTCTTGGTATATCTCACCTGCCAGCTCTGTCCCATATACTTTGAAGCACAAAATGAAATATATTGTTTATGTTAAATCAAATCAGTGAGGATTGTGCTGACCAGCTCAAAAATGTCACCCGGCTTCCGCCGCTAATTATAGCAAGCTCACAACTCACTAGCTCGTACGTCTTTGGAATGTGGGAGGAAACTGAAGCACCTGGAGGAAACCCAAGTGGGTCACAGGGAGAACATACAAACTCCTACAGACAGTGGTGGGAATTGAACTCCAATTACCACCGGTGCTGTAAAGCATTATTCTAACTGCTAGGCTGCCATGCTGCTCTGCTTGGGATCCTCTCAAACAGCTTGCTTGTTATGGATGCATTCTTTGTGATCTTAGCCTCTGGTCTCTTACACAACCAACAACCTTGTCTATGTATTTTGGAATTGCCTCTTCTGGGTCTTCAACCTACTCTTGCTCTACCTCAAAACTGTCCTCCAACCCCTTTCTGTCTAGCTCTGCATCCCCACTTGCCCCTATGACCTGCAATGTTTCTGGGGACTGTATCTTTATAGAAACACCCACAAACTGCTGGAAGAACATAAGCAGCTCAGGCAGTATCTATGGAAAAAATTAAAGTGTCAATGTTTAGGACCGAGATCCTTCATCAGTACTGGAAAGGAAGGGGAAAGAAACCAGAATGAGGAAGTGGGTAGGGGAGGTGAAGGAGTACAAGCTGGAAAGTGGTAGGTGAGGATGCGAGGATGAAGTGAGAAGCATGGAGGTGAGAGGTGGAAAAGTGAAAAAGAAAGTAATTCTATGTTTGGGTCAGGGGAGAGGTCCCACTGGAATCAGGATGGTTAGAGATTCTGCTAAGTAGAGAGAATTCTGGATTTCAGTTGATTTATCTCTTTAGCTTTCAAGAAGGAAATGAGGTCTGCTTTCATCCACTACTTTAATGCAGTTTAATCCCCTCTGCTGACTATAAACTTCCCTGCTTGTGGCAGATCTGGGACTGAGCTGTGCAGTACCTCCGACCCTTCTATCAGTTTTGTCTCCTGACCTATAGGGACAAAGTTGCAGAGGGAAGTCCATGCTGTGCTGCCTTCCCACTCATGTTTCTTGTCACATGTTCAAGGGCAACATCCAGTTGAGTACTCCAGCTTCATACTGAGCAAGTGCTGGGCTGACGACTTTGAGTGAGGCATTAAACTGAAGTGCCAGCTGCCTCCCGGGATGGATGTAAAAAAACTTGGTTTGATATTGAGAGCTTGGCTGTTTAACTGGTCGCTAAATTTCAACATATTTGTAGGTGAGTGGTGGGAGGGTGGTATAGATTACCGAGGAGAGCATTCAAACTGGTTACGTCACTCTCTGGAATGAAGGGGCTAAAACACAGGATCAGAAAAAGCTGCAGAGGCCTGCCCACTTAGTCATCTCCAAGATGGGCGCTAGCCTCCACACCATTGAGGAAAACTTTCAAATGACTCCATCCACCACTCAGAACACACCCTCTTTTCATTACTACCATCAGGGAGCAGGTATCGGAGCCTAAAGATACATATTCAATGTTTTAGGAACGTCTTCTTCCCCTCCATCTTCAGGTTTCTGAACGGTCCATGAATCCATGAGCACAGCCTTTGTATTCTCTTTTGTGCTATTTATTTCAGCAGGGACTTGGTGAGCTGAGGGTGCTGTTTCTGTACCTTGTCTCCCCATGAGCAGAAAGGTTCTTGCAGAACCTTAGATGAAATTATTTTCCTGAACTTTTATCTGTTTGTCCTTGACCACTCAGATGTAGAAGGATTCTTCATTGCTGTTTCCATAACAATTTTGTTTTACCATTCAGGGTTGTTAGCCCTGAGCTAAACCCCCAAACCTGGGGACTGATGGACAACTCTTAGTCTGGCCTCTACGCTTTGCAGTGGTAACCCTAGCAAAAGTGAAAGTATAAAGCCCTGACTCTAGCCAGCATAGCTCTTCAGGTCATTGAGGCAGCAAGCCTCTAAACCACAACGAGGCAGTGGTCCTCTTGCAGGTCTTGAGCTAACATTACAGAAATATTCCGCTTAATGCGGCTCCATGGACATTGCTGTGCACAGACAGCTTCCTGCTTGCACTCCATTGCAGCACTGGCTTCATGTCAGGATGTACCCAATTTTATGTAACGTGCTCAAGGATATTTTTGGGAGATAATTGAAGCTATGCAAATATAAACTCCATCTTTATGTTGCTTTATTATCCCATTTGGAGAGAGTTGCATTTGAAGGGGTGATCAGTCCGGAAGGTCTAAACACAGAGATTCTGCAGATACTGGAATTGCAGAGTAACACACACACACAATGCAGGAGGAACTCAGCAGGTCAGGCAGCATCTATGGAGGGCAATAAACAGTCAACGTTTTTGGCCAAGCCTCTTCATGAAGGATCCCAGTCCAAAATGTCTGTTCCCCTCCATAGATGCTGCCTGACCTGAAAAATGAATGTTTGTTATTGAAACCCAAGATCCTTAGCAGTTTACTGAGATAAATGCGAAGTACTGCATTTTGAGAGGGACAACATAGAGAGGGAATATAATACCTTGAAAGATGTGAAGGGCAAAGGAAGTGAGAGATTCACAAGTGGTTTGAAGCTGTCAGAATAAGTTAATGTGGTAAGTGAACAGGCAGTTAAGGAAGCATGTGAGATTCTCAGTTTTGTTAATAGGGTGACTGAATAGAAACAAAAGGAAGACATATCAAATATTGACAAGTTACTTGTTGAGCTTCAGCTTGAGCACTGGGAACAGTCTTGGGCACTGCACTTCAGCAAGTTTGTCTAGTTTTTGGCGAGGCTACAGAGAAGTTGTACCAGAATAATTAATTCTAGGGGATAAAGGACTGTTCAGATTGCTATCCTTGGCATGTGGAGAGACCTACCAGAGGCACTCAGAATAATTAGAGGGAGAACTTGTTTCCTGTGGTGAGTGGGCCAGTGCACAGAGGTCGTGAACTCATTTGGCAGAAGGGCCAGGGTTCAACTGAGGAGAACAGAGAGTTCTGTGAAAGGTCATTGACTCTGTTTCTCCCTCCGCAGATGTCACCTGGTCTTCTGAGTATTTCCAACAGTTTCTGTTTTTTTTTGCAGACTCTCCTTTCCCCCACGGAGTGCTGCTTTAAAATGAAACATGCTCCCTAAAGGGTGTTGGATCAGATTTTACAGAACCTAAGTATTTTAAGGGAATTAATTTAGAAGGTTTTGGGAGAAAGCTAAGATTTAGCACTAAACAGAACAGCTCCTTTAGTGATCTGGCTGAGGCAAGCAGACCTTCAGCTATTGCAAGATTCAATGGCTCCAAGTCTGCTGAAGATACCTTGTGTGCACTGTCAGACTGGCACATGGCAGAGGTCTTCCTTCTGTGACAAAACTGAAGCATTTGTTCTGAAACCACGATTCTCAAAGACCGCAGCTGACAGTTACTGATCTGAGTGAGAGAATTTCTCTTTAGCCTCCGATCCATTACAATGACAATCCTTTTTATTTTTGGACTTGTGACATTTTTAATGCTTCAAATAAAAAAATTATAAAACATTAAATGTCATGAACAAGTAATAGGATTCTTGCAACAATTTATATTCCTTGAGACACTGGTGAAGTGTAAGAATTAGAGCTGGTGATGCATTTCCTCCAGTTAACACAGGTTACAGTTTAAACTAACAAGGGAATGAACAGGAAATATAATATTGAATTAATGTGGTCTTAAATGGACCCAAGACTAAACCTCACTGTTACTTACACTCGTTCAGCAAAAATAAGTGATTGTATTATGTTGCTGTGAGATATTCAACGTATATTATGTTGTAAAATGTAAATTAAGCGTGATGGGATATGACACCATGTCTGGAAGTGGATGAAACGTTTTGGGAATACTGTACTATTATTACAATTTGCAAAACCTTGGATAAACTCAGCCAGTGGTTGTATAATTGGTTATTCAATCCCGAGCCCTGTTCACAGCTCAAGCCAGGAACACTGAGCTGACCTTGCCAAGTGAAGTGAATGTGGTGACTGTGCTCAGCAGAAAAAAAACTTTAAAAATTGGAGCCTGCCTTTTTCCTGTGGGCTCCTTTTCACCATGTCTGAGACTGGCTACATGACAGTAGCCCTTTGTTACATGGGCCTGACTTATTCTGATCTGCTAAATGCCTACTACCAGCTCCACAAATATGAGATAATAGCTGGGGGAGAAGGGGCTTGGAGGGGTAAGGGAATGTTCCACGATACCGCTGACCTTTTATACTGGTGGAATTGCAAACTGTGTTTATATCGTTAAAACACCCTAACCAGTCAATGGAAAATATTTAACCCTACGTGTTTTTGGATTGGATAACAATTGCATCTATTTTAATTTTATTTTGCATTCATTCTTTTCCCCAGCTGAAAGTATAAACCACTTTATGTTGCAGTCACCTTTATAGTTCATTAGCTCTCCAAAATTTCTGCAAACTGAGCCCGTGTTGAGAGGAGTTACAGGGTACCTGGTCAAAACTGGGCCAATCGATCTTCTGACATGAAGTTGCATGATCTGCCTGGCTTTGGCAGTGTATAGTTGGACCTTTTGAAGTATGCTTTGATAATTATATAAAGTGATTTTGATATGACATTTAATTGAAGGCAAGGTGACGCTGATTCACTGGTAGACAGATCTTTAATCTCTCCCCTGATATATCAAGATTAAGCTGTTTTACATTTCCCTCCTAAAAGTAGCCGAATAAAGACCTTTGTTCTGGAATTTTAATTTTTGACCTTTTAACTTCTTAATAACAGTAATCAGAGAACATTGCTTGACTTTCATTCCTCGTCCAGGCACAAAAATGGGGTGGTATCACACTCAGAGAGAACCAGAAATACTTTTGCTCAGACCATCGATGAGGACACCCGCTTTAGTTGTAAAAGGGCACAGCACAAGTTTGAGTGGAATCTTTTAAAGTAAAAATAGTTTAAACAGCACAGCCCATTAATGAGTAAAAGTAATTCCTAATACTGTGCACACATGACACAAAATTGGGGTGAACGTGTTGTCCCCAGCCATTTGCTGTTCAATTTAAATGTCAGAACTTGCCTTAAGAGCTTCAATCATTGTTTGGTGTGAATAGCATCTGTTGGAATGGAGGCAGGTTGGCAGGGGACAGCTGTGAACAGCCTCCAGTGACTGGTTCACTCATGTCAGTGGACTACAGCTGCATTAAGACCCCTTCTAACCAGCGGTCCCAAGTAAATGTTGAGAGTCCTCATTCCAGCCATATGCAGCAAGGAGAGAAGTCATGAGAGGATTGTATGCTGTGTGGCGGCTGGGAAGGTGAACACTCAGAGGCCTGTAACAGTGGAAGCCCCAATACAGGGCAAGTACGTGACTCCCCTTTCAAGACTGTGTTTGATACACCCCAGGGTCTATCTTAGTTTTCAGTGTTCCTGATTACAGTTGCTGTTTCACAGAGTTTAAACACTTGTAGTCTTTCAGTCCTTTGATCAACAGGAATAAACTAAACCAAGGTGGCTTTTTATCCAACTTTGTGCTGTTTTGTTGTTTCATTAACGGATGGCTATCCTGCAGAATTGTTGAACTGTTGATCGGCTCCTTTCCCCTCTCTCCAGAAACCCAGACAATTGTGCCACATAACAGTCATTTCATTGTTTGAGGTCAGGGTAATGATTCTCAAAGAGCAGATGATTAAATAATTCTTATCTGTTTTGCGATTAAACATATAAATGAATCAGCAAGATGGGGAGTGATGCCTTAGTCTGCAGTTGAACTTTGCAAGGGCTTTAGTGAGAGATTAAAGCTTTCTAAAAACAAATTCTCTCTTTGCATTTCCTCAGAAACTCCTAGTATCGAGAAGCTGCTATCAAAAGACTGGAAGGACAAGCTTCTTGCCATGGGATCAGGAAACATCGGGGAGATTAAAGGTTGGGTAAATGATCAATTCAATTTGTCCTTGCACACTTTCCCTGCTTCTGCTTTTTTACATTCGTGGTTGGTTGAAAATGGTGTGTGTGTGTGTGTGTGTGTGTGTGTGTGTGTGTGTGTGTGTGTGTGTGTGTGTGTGTGTGTGTGTGTGTGTGTGTGTGTGTGTGTGTGTGTGTGTGTGTGTGTGTGTGTGTGTGTGTGTGTGTGTGTGTTAAAGAAGGCAACTAACTGCAAAACTAACAGGATGCAGCCTACTGAAAATAACTTAGATATTTTTGTCAAGCTTTCTAATTTATTTTAGCAATTTAACAAGGCTGCCTCATGTCATGTATGGGAAAAAATTTAGTCTTGTTCAGCAGTTTTGATGAGAAGTCAAGGGTTTTATATGGAATCCAGGACTGATATGGTTTCTGCTTGTCCACGTTCATTACAGCATGCAAAGTGGCAATTCCAGTAATCATCTCTAAAAGAAGACACAGTTACTGTTTATAAATATGTTTAATAATGCAGAGCTTTGAGATTGTATGTCCTGTTTATTCTGCCATGTCTGACCTCAACATAATGTCAGTGGAACAAAAAGAGATGAGGATATTCCAGTCTAGACAACAGCTCCTTAAATATAACAGAATTCTCATTTAAAGTTAAACTCCCATTGACTGCTGTCCACAGCTCAAAGTGTTTCGTTCAAAGTAATTTTATTATCAAAGTACGTATATGTCATCATATACCGCCCTGGGATTCATTTTCTTGCAGGCATTCACAGTAGAACAGAGACATACAATAGAATCAATGAAAAACTACACACGAAGATTGACAAATGGCGCAAATACAAAAAAAACAAACAATAATAAATAAATACGCACACACACACACACACACACAAACATACTGGGCCGTAAAGTCCTTGAAAGTGAGTCCATAGTTTGTGGAATGAGCTAGCATTTTAACTTGGGTACTGTTTTCAACTTATGTCAAATGCCACTAGTGAACCATGGGTAGTTCTGAGTCTTGTTTTAAAATATGGAACAGATACATATAAATGTGGGTTACTGCAGTTTATTAGTCTCCTGAAGCTTAACATTCTTGAACTATTTCCGTCAAATGTATTAAGACCATTTGACGGCGCCTATTCAGTTAATGGTTCAGCCTGTAAAATCTGTGCCTTTAATTTTTATGGTAAATTTGAAAAGACAGTGTGGCAGCAGATCTCTTGCATCTTTATAATGTGCCGCTGACGATCATTACCTATCGCTCTTGTGTGGACTGAGCATAAAACACTGGACTAACTTCTATGGTCTGGAGAAAGAAGACAATCGACATTCCTGCCAGCCTGTCATGAAAGGAGGGTTTCTTTTCTGCTTTGACATTTTAACAGAAGATCTTTTCTGTTTTGCAGTCCCTTCAAACACACATCTAAAGGGCCAGGCTCCACAGTGAGTTGTTAAAACAGCCACCGGTTTATTTCTCCTGCAGACTGCCGTGACAGTTGCAATTATTGTCTATTGTTGGGAAAGCTGCCCTCCGGGGCCAAATGAATCTCACTCGCACCTTCTTGTGAGGTCAAATGGGCCGACTGCTTTCTGCCCAAGAGTCCAGCATGGTGTCTCATGAAGCTGGAGCCATGGGAAGAATAGAGCAAGAGATCGTTTGGTAGGCTGCTGAGGCAAAGCAGGAATGTAAACTGAAATGTAAAGAGATCACAAAAAAACTATTGTCGTCTGGAATTTCTGACTCGGAAGATGGGACTTTGCGGTTATGTGTTTGTGCACACGCATGTAAATCAGTTTCAAAAATACATCGAGCACAGGCGCAATTACTTCTCACTTTGGAGCTTTTTTTTAAAAAAACGTGGAATGACAAGACAAACAGAATATACAATTTTTCTCCACTGACGGTGAAGATTTGACCAACTCCCGGAGTACCTTCCTGGTCTGGCTTTCCCAGAAAGGTTCTGAATTTGGGTCAAACGCAGTCAAATAGGACAAGATGGGTGTCTTGGTCGGTACGGACCAGTTGGGCCAAAGGGCCTATTTCTGTTTTCTATGATTCTGTGACACTAAAATGTTTTCTCACCTCAAAGTATTTTATTACTATCTTAGATCTACCTTCCTTCATTTCAGTCCTTTGATTGTTGAAATTGGGTAAATTTAAAGCATTGTTGTGAAATTTTGATTAGTTAGGGCATCAAAGAAAATAGGGGAAGGCATTGAGAGGGAAAATAAGTCAACCGTGCTCGAATGGCGGAGCAGTCAACAGGGCGAATGGCCTAATTTTTCTCCTATGTCTTATGGACTGAGCAGTGATCACTGCATTGCAATAGGCTGCAAGGTGATTTTGGCCTCATCAGTGGTGTGCTGTTATGACCGTCCCAGAACCCCATCTGAACTCAGTGGGTTCAAAGACCAGAATGGGATTTGGCTACCTTTGGGGTGCACTTTGAACCTATTTTTGCCAACTCTCCAGCAGTGTAAGTGCGCCCAACAACCATACTAACTAGCACTGATCCCCTGTTCCATGCTGTCTTTAAGATTTTATGCATTCAGTCTTTGGTCCTATTAACTTTAAACATCTCTCTTTTGTCTAGACTTTGGCCTCCCATACACCACAGTTCTCTTAGCAGTTCCACTAAAGATTTTTAAGGGAATCAAGGGAATTTAATGGTGTAAGTCACATCAAATGGCAGAGCAGGATTAAGGGGACAAATGAATGGCCTTCTCCTGATTTTTCTAACATTTTTCAATTTATATTAAATAGGCCTTCAGTTGCCCACACAATAAGCTGTGGAGTTTCTTTCGTTACTGAAGATAACAATTATGAAAGATCAATCATTGTTACCATCGCTAATGAAGCTGCTGTGTGTAAGGAGTTTGTACATTCTCCCTGTGACCCACGGGGGTTTCCTCCAGATGATCCTGTTTACTCCCACATTCCAAAGATGTCCAGGTTGGTAGGTTAATTGACCACATGAGTACAATTGGGTGGTGCAGGTTTGATGGGCCGAGGGGCTTGCCACCATGCTGTAGTTCTACATAATTGCCAGTATGTCAAAGTGCTCTCTGAGTCCAACAGTTCTGCTACACCACTGATTGAGTAGTCCCCTTGACCTGGTGGTGACCCCTTGCTTTTGACACCCCAAAGACTTGAAGCTTGGCTGCTACTCTTGTCTTATTCAGATGCATTATTATGCCACTGCCCTTATGTAGTTGTAAATGGTCATTTAGCACCATTCATAGATCTTCTTGAAGCCAGCCATTTATTCCTTTGTTGACTCCTACACCAGATGAGGTGTGAACTTCCTCAGAGATTTCTCTCCCACAGCTTTGGTGGAGGAAAACCAGAGAGAAACAGTGGATGAACAGAAGAGCCATCATTATTTGGGTCATGTTTTCCATTGGTTTTTATTGAATGGACCTGCATACAAATTTGTTGCTGTGTTTGCTACTTTACATTAATGACTGGACTACAAAAGTACCAGAGTCTCTTTGAAACAACCCGTATAAATGATGGCCATTTGGTCCACCAGGTCCTTGGCAGCCCTAGACCAAGCCAACCCACCCAACTCACTTTCCCTTTTCCCGTTTTTCCTGTAGTCCTGCATTTTATTATCCCTCACCTACCTATCCCCTCTCCTTTGATCTGTCTGCCATTTGTGCACACTGTGGGGTAATTTGCAGTCACAAATTAGCCCACCCCCACCAATTGTGGGGAGAAACTAGAGCACTAGAGGTGAATGGGCAAACTCCACCCAGACAGCACCAAAGGTCAGGATCAAAGCCCAGATCTCTGTAGATGTGAAGCAGTGTCATGGTGCTGCCCTGGAATGACCTGGAAGACAGCACAAAATAATTTCTTGTAGCCTATGGCACCTCTGTAACTCCAAAGAATGAGCCTCCATTTGATATACTTGCCATCATAAGCCAGGGAACTCTTTACTGGTTTGGAAATGATAGCTAAACAAACGTACACTCAGTACTGGTGATGGGTAGAGACGTGACCAAAGAAAAAGAAATATAAAATATTTCTAGAGATTCTCCGGGAATGTGTGAGTGCTCTTAGCCCATGTTTGCCTCAAAATAGCCATCTCTCTTTGACAAACAAAAGAAAGCACTAATTTCCCGATCCATTACAAGTATGCAAACTGTCAGGTGATTTACACTCTCCCGTTAACCGACCAGCACCAAATGTTGCAGGGAACGGGAGCAGAATACTGTAACCAGATTGAACCTAGGTCCCTGTAGATGGAACAGACTAATTGTTAGTATTCTGAAATGTGGGGAAGTTGCAGGAGTCCAAGGTACTTGGGTTGGAAAATTGGCAATCAGAATAAGATCAACAAACTGATTGCATATTATTCTTATTTTTTTACTAAAAATTACTCTACTGTTTAGTAGAATGACATTTACTTCACCATTTGATGTTAGCATGAGTTGTAGCAGAGAGTCCTCTGCCCTTCCTGTAGAATCACTTTTGCCAAACTACAACAAAGATAGGTAAACCAATCCTAATGTATCCAATTAAGCTGCCTAAAAGCAGGCTTTTTTCACTGAGGACTTGAACTAGAGGTCATAGGTTAAGGGTGAAAAGTGAAATATTTAAGGTAGAAATCTTCTTCACGCAGAGGGTGGTGAGAGTGTGGAACAAGCTTCCAGCGAAAGTGGTGGGTAGAGGTTTGATTGCCACACTTAAGAGAATTTGGGTAAGTACTTGGATGGCAGGCGTATGAAGGGCTATTGTTCAGGAGCAGGTCAATGGGACTAGGCAGAGCAACAGTTCGGCATGGGCTGGATGGACTAAAGGGACTATTTTTGTACTGTAGCTCTCTGTGACCATAGAATTATTATGCTGGATGTCTTGGAAAGATAAATTGATTGGCCGGGGTTGACTCTCCTTCCTAATTCCTTGTGATCACTACTTCTCGCTCCCCCACTTACTGAACTCCCATGACCTACGAAACTCAGGAGAAGTTAAACTTTTCTCCCTCTTTCTATTTTCTGCCCTCCACACCCCAAACCATCCCACCCCTTCCACTGGTGACAGGGACGCCTGAGAGCCTGGCGGAGAAGGAACGGCAGCTCATGGCAATGATCAACCAGTTGACAAGTCTGCGTGAGCAGTTGCTGGCAGCTCATGATGAACAGAAAAAGCTGGCAGCCTCGCAGATCGAGAAGCAACGGCAGCAAATGGAACTCGCAAAGCAGCAACAGGAACAAGTGAGTGCAACTGAATGGATGAATCCAGTTGACTGGGAATCGGGGAAAGTTCAGCAGTAACATGCTATAGCCACCAAGTTAACATGATGGAAAAATTTACAAGAAAACATCCATAGCTTTAAAAAAGAATCATTTTGTGTTGCTTGCTCTGAGCATCAGAGGGTTTTTTGCAGTGTGACTTATATTCTTGCCATTAATTCTTAATTGCCTGGATCTTTATGACCGTAGAAGTGAACTAAAACGCAATATAAAATTGTTAGTAATTTGTCTAAAGTGCACACAAACCATGCTGTGGCCTCGAACTATAAGTGTGTAAATTGTCTCTGATTCAGAGCATTGGAGAGTTATCCATTACAAATGGATCCCACTCTATCCCACTCTTTACCCATGGACCAGTTTTTTTTAAATTTTGCAAGTTTGTATCAAATACCCTTTAAAAATTACCAATGAATCATCATCCATTCAGTCCTAAAGCACAGAAAGTACTTCAAATGACCTGTCCCTTCAGTTCATGATGCCAAAGTCAACTAATCCTTTCTGCCAGCACATGATCCATATCCCTCCATTCTCTGCGTATCTAAAAGCCTCTTAATCAACACTCTCATATCTGCTTCCACCATCAGTACATTTTAGATTTCTACCAACCACTCTCTATATAAAAAATAAACTTGGCCCATACACCTCCCTTAAACTTTCCCCTCTCAAGTGATGCCTTCTGGTATTTGACATTTCCATCCTGGTGAAATGATTCTGACCGCCTACTCTTTGCCTCATAATTTTATAAACTTCAGTCAGGTGTTCTTCAATTTCCAGCACTGTAGAGAAAACAATCTAAACTTATCCAACCTTTCCAGCCCGGCAGTATCTCGGTGAACCTCTTTTGCACCCTCTCCAAAGTCCCCACACCCTTCCTGTAATGGGGGCAACTAGAGCTGCAGACAGTATTCCAGGTGTGGCCTGCAGAGATTTACACCGATGCAACAAGACTTTGTGACTCTTACATTCAATGGCCCAACTAATGAAGGCAAGCATGCCACACGTTTTCTTTACCACTCTATCTACTTGTGTTGTCACTTTCAGGGATTTATGGATTTGGACCTCAAGATCCATTTGTAAATCAGTGCTGTTAATGTTCCTGCCATTAACTGATCAGCACTGAACAGGGGTCTCCACCCTGGCGTCCACGGACCTCTTTCTTAATGGTATTCGTCCATGGCATAAAATAGATTGGGTACTCCAGATACTGAAGAATATACATAGGCCATTATTTCCCCCACAGAAGGTATTTCTCCTAAATCACTGCATCAAAATACCTCTATGTAATCTCTCCATTATTAATTCCTTAAGGCATATTGGCTTGTTGGGTCTCTTTGTACAATGTTTTTCTGCCTTCCCCCAGTTCTCTCTTCCTGCCCCTACCCTTCTTTTCTAATTACAATGGGACTGAGTCATATTACAGTAGTCTTCACTTATCTGAAAATCCATACCACATGCAGCTGAACTCAAACATTTCCAGATCTCATCAATGAGAGGGCTATAGGAGAGTGATCAGGAGCTGTGCCGTAGTCCACACCTATTTTATAATTTGATGCCACATTCCATCTGTTGAATTCAGCCATTTCAGTCATGCTTCAGAAGGGAAGAGGGGAGCCATTTTAATAACTCTGGAAACTCCCAGGGTTCCAGGCAGCCACCATTTTCAGTTTTATTTCAGATTTCTACCATCTGCAGATTTTTTAATGCCATCAGTCAGTTATCCAATCCAGCAGCAGCTAACTAGCGCCTTCTGATTGCCACTTGCGAACTGTTTTCTTAATTTAAAAAGTCATCAAGTGTCCCAACAAGGGAAAATAAAAGCCTGTACATTTGGTTTGGTAACATGACTGACAATGTGCAATCTACCCGCAACTCCATGACAATTAAGAGCGTGGAATATAGCCCTTTTTGAGAAGAAACCACATTGCCTGCACTGACAAAGCAAATAAAAAGTGGCACTGATCAAGTTGGAGGTAACAACTCATATCTCAGTGTTAACAGTCATGGCATAAAAAGTATCAGGAATGTGAAAACCAATTGGCCTATCTTAACACCTCGTGGATTGTTGATTAAATCTGACACTTGCTACCTTCAGGGTGGTTCAGTCGGATGCCTGATGTGGAATATATTCAGGTAGCTTTCACTTTATTTCAATTTATGCTGAAGTTGTAACATGAGTCAGAATGCAGTGTATCTCAAGGCAAAATGATGCCTGGAGCAGGTTGCTTGGCAATGGTTCTCACTGGCTGGAGTGCACATCGAGTTTGCTGTGAAACCAAATTTAATAAAACAAGCTTTCCTTAAGCATCTCAGTCACTCTAAACCTGCCTTTAATTAAATCAGAGACATAGACAATACCATATTTAATATCAAGGCATCAAGGGATAAGGGGTCTGTACGAAAAAGAGGCAATAAGGTTAAAAAAATAAGGCAACATACACAAAATGCTGGAGGAATTGAGCAGGTCACTTAGCTGCTTTGGAGAGGTAAAACAGTTGATGTTTTGTACTGAGACCCTTCATCAGAATTGGAAAGGAAGGGGGAAGAAGCCAGAATAAGAAGGTGGGGAAGGAGATAAGTGAAGCCAGGTTCCTGTTAGAAAATGCTATTTGACATGCAGAGTCCCAGGTAGGCAGTATAATCAGAGTGATAGATCACTAGAGAAGAGGCCACCCATCCTTCCTGTTTCGCAATGTTTAGCTCATCCCAAACCTTACCCTGGCCATAATTCCCATCCTCTCTGACTTCCCTTTCTTCCTAGTTCAAGAGTACCTTGCAAATACATGGTTCCATGAAAGTGGTGTCATAGGTAATAGTGGCGATTGGTCGTAGTGGTGAAAATGGCTTTTGGCAAACAGGCCATCTTCAATCAGGCATTGAGAATAGAAGTTGCATTGTACTCAGACATTGCTAAGGCCGTATTTGTTCACTTTTGATCACCCTGCTATAAGAAAGACACAAGATGAGATGTACCAAGATATTGCTGGGCCTTGAGGGATTGAGTTATGGAGAGAGGTTGAGCAGGCTAGGGCTTTATTCTTTAGAGCGCAGGAGAATGAGGAGTGATCTTATTGAAGTATATAAAATCAGGACATACACAGACAGGTTGAGGCATCAAGGCATCAGGTTTCTCAAGTTGAGGCATCAAGAACTAGAAGACTTGGGTTTAGGGTGAGAGTGGAGAAATTCGATAGGAAATGGAGGGCCAACTTTTTCATCCAGAGCATGATCCTTATTATATGAATGCGCTGTCAGACAGAGGAAGTGGTTGAGACAGGTACGTTAACAACATTTAAAAAGCTCTTGGGGAGGTACATGGTTAAGAAAAGTTTAAAAGGATATGAGCCAATCGCAGACAAATGGGAATTTTGCTGATTATGGGCCAGATGGTCCAAAAGGCCTCTTTCAATTCTGTATGACTCTGTGACCTTGAATTTAAAGTCCTCAACTTTGTATTCGGATCCTCAGTGGATTGAGTCCTCCTCACCTTTTCACATTCCTCCAAGCCTTCAAACTTCTCATTCCCCCAATTCCGGTTTCTCATGCGGTCTCAACTCCTTTGCTATATCATTGGCAACCGTGATTTCAACCACTGTCAGTCTTTTTATCCTGAAGCTCCCTTCAACCCATTGTCAGCTCTGTCTCATTGACACAGAGTTTGGTCAACATCCTAAAGACCCACTTGGTTTGATGGGTCATGAGATAATTTTTCATATAAAAACAAGTTCCTGCTTAAGGCACAATTATTTTCCACTGACTTGCACTTATAAACTGTGAACTAGAATTTGACAAACAATTAGATAAAACCAAAAACATGTATTTCTATTCTGTTCTTCACAGCCTGAGGATATTGCAATAGATTGTCAAGCTAATTAAATACACTTGACTAAAGTCGCGATCTCCACCCTTCCCCACCTGGTTCTGTCCGTCCATTAAACCCTCCTTACCTGCATTTCACTTGCAGATTCTACCCGTCCTTCCCCTTCACCTCTTTATACTAGCTATCTCCACTTTACGCTCCGCCCTGATAAAGAGACTGTACCCGAAACATTGACTATCCCTTTCCTGCCACAGATGCTGCCCAATGTGCTGACTTACTCCTGCGCTTGTTTGGTGCTAAGGTCCCAGCATCTGCAGTCTCTTGTATCTCACAACTACACTTGACGTGTTGGAGATGTGGTCAGTTGGTTGGTGCATGGCAAGATCTCGACAAAAGCTGAGTTAACAACACAAGCGATGCTTGAGATCTGGAACAGCACACAAAAAAGCCGGTGGGACTCAGCAGGTCAGGCAGCGTCTACAGAGGGGAATAAGCAGCTGATAGTCTGGGCTGAAACCAGCATTTTGTGTAAATTAACTAGGTTAGCTGCTATTGAATTGTGGTAGTTAGGATAGCCGGAAAACTCTTGTCACCTTTCTCTGATGGTGCCCACTCTGTTACCAGTCAAGGAGCAGAGCTGACCTTGGTTTAGTTACTTACCCCAAAGACAATCCTACTGACAGTGTGGTACTCCTCTAGTGTCATACTGGGAATGTTTTCCTGGATTGTGGACATGAGGTCTGGAGTAGAACATAGAACAATACAGCACAGGAACAGGCCCTTCAGCCCACAATGTTGTGCTGAAAATAATTAAATTAGTAATCAAATGGCCAATTAAAGTAATCCCACTGCCACAGATGGCTGTGGAGGCCCAGTCATTGAGTGTATTTCGAGTGAAGGTTAATAGGTTCTTGATTCGTTGGGGTTTCACATGTTACAGGGAGAAGGCAGGAGAATTGGTAGAAGGGGATAATAAATCAGCCATGATGGAATGGCGGAGCAGACTTGATGGGCCAAATGGCCTAATTCTCCTCCCATGTCTTGTTATTTTATGGTCTTCTGCCTGCACAATGTCTATATCCTTACATTTCCCCTCATATTCATGTACCTATGTAAATATTTTATAAAAACTCCTAATGTAGAGGCAGAGACATTATAGGCACAGAATGCAAGGATATGGACATTGTGCAGGCTGAAGGGATTGGTTAGTTGATCATTCGATTACTTATTTAATTAGTTTCAGCACAACACTGTTGGCCATAGGGTCTGATCCCATGCTGTACAGTTCTGCTTTATGTTCTATGCCAGAATTTAAACTCTGACCTTTCAGTTTAGAGTTGACAAATCTACCATGATTGAATAAAAAAGAACAAATTTAAACTGCATTTATCTTCATCCTGCTGAAGGATAAACAATTTGCCTTTAAAGTGATAAAACATGCTGCAGGTGACTTGTTTAAAAATGGTCAAAGTCCAAAGTGTGAATACTCTATTGTCCTGATAGACAATAAATTCCTTGCCCTAATAATAAAGAGCTGGTTCCCTATCACAGATCGCCGCTCATTGTACATATGCAAATGTCAAAGGTTTGTTATTAGCAGGAGCGCAATATATGAGCTCGCTCATTTGCCTGTTTTCTATTTTAATTGCGCTGTAATTAAAAGCCAGTCTTACCTTGAAATAATCTGTTGCAATCTGCAAAAAAAGCAGAATTGCAGAGAGTGTAACAACTGTGCTGGTAAACAATAAAATCACTTCATTTAATTAGTATAGTGTCACTTCACTTTGTATCCTTTGGTTGGGTTGCCAGCTTTTGTTTTTGATGAACTAGCAATCAACTTCTGAATTGCAATCTGTCGGCAAGTCAGAACTGTGTGCTGCAACTAATCTTCCAATGTGGCGTGCTTAGCTCATTGTTAATCTAATTAAGTTGTATTTCCAGTTTAATTTGTGTGATGCCTTTGAACATGTGTCTCCCCTAGACACACTAAACAGAACATTTCTTGTATAACTTCAGCAGAAGAGGTGTTTTAGAAGTGATTTTTGCAGGTACACTAAAACAAAAATACAGTGTGCATATGTTTTAATTAAAAGTGTTTTCATTCGAGGAAGGAGATTTTCCCTGTTGGGTAGAGACACAAGAGCAGATCAGGTCACATCTGTGTTGACTTACTTTGTGTCCAGGCTGGAGTCTGTTGTGAGGTCACCGGTTGTCCTGGAAAAGAGAAAATGGTCCCTCAATTTAAGCCCAAAAACAAGAATACCTAGAATAGGTGAACAAGTAGCCTGTAGATAAAGGCAGAGAAGTTATCTCTGAGTAACTTTCTACACATTTCTAAGATTTTTGCAGCAGGGGTCCTGACTTGCACCACTTGCCTTTTGTATATAGTGTGCTCACAGTGCACCTCAAGCACCAGGTAGCAATCTAGGGTATTTGCAACTGTGGGCTGTCCAGACCAGAACTGTGCAGAAGCAGACTGTTCAGCTCATCAACACATCCTGGCCCTGTTAAAATGAAAGCAGAAGGAAAAAGGAATGATGCGATTACTTTACTAAGTGCCAGTGCAGACTCAATGAGCTAGATGGGCTCTGTTAGTACTATAACAATTCTATGATACTCCGGAAACAGATCAGGCAGGATCGGGCGGCGGGGGTGGGGGGGGGCAGGACCAACTAAGTTAATGTTTCAATGGCAAACAGTTTTTAATCAAAGAGAACCAGAGGAACAAGTGTTGGAGGGAGGTAAGGCAGGATAGTTGGGAATGGACGAGAGGTTAAAACAAAGAGCAGGGTCATGGAGTGGTTGCCTGGATTGGAGAGCTGTGGTTATCAAGAGAGGCTGGATAGGCTGACTTTATTCTCATTAGAGTGTAGGAGTAGGATCACTGAGGAGTGATCTTATAGAATTTTATTATGTTGGACATTGATAGTCAGTGATAGATAGTCATTTTCCCAGGGCAGGGAGTATAAAAGGACAGGGGAGGGGGCATGAATAAGAGAGGATCAATTTAAAGGATATCTGAGGGCTGTGTTTTTCACAAAGAGGGCAGTGAATATCTGCAAATGAGATGCCCGAGGAGATGGTGGAAGCAGACCCACTTATGCGTAAAAGCATCTGGACACGAACTTGGATATGAAAGGCACGAGAGATAAGGATCTAATGCAAGCAAAAGAGATCCATATCATGGTCGGCAACTTACACAAAATACTGGAGGACAGATAGCATCTATGGGGGGAAAGTGAACAGTCAACTGTTTGGATCATTTTTTGTGTGTTGCCCCAGGTTTCCAGAATCTCTTGTTTCTCCGGTGTAGAGGAGCTGGGCTGGAAATGCAGTACAATTCTTTGATGGGAAAGGTATGCAGGTAGATGACAATTGGAGATGGGAATGGGAAATAAAATGAGAATATTCCTGAGTAACGATGCATTAGCTTTTAATTGATGCTAAATCAGCCTCATTTCATTCCCTCCCTTACAGATCGCAAGGCAACAGCAGCAGTTGTTACAGCAACAACACAAGATCAACCTCCTTCAGCAGCAGATCCAGGTCAGAGTCCAGCCTCGGGCTTGTATTGTTATCAATGCTTTGTCTCACCTCCAGCTTGGAGAGAGATGTTTTTTGGAAGATGACTCAGTGATTGTGTGTGTGTTAGGGTTGTGGGGCAGTGTTGGATGCTGGGTTTGGGGAAGACCAGCTTGTACAACTTTTATGAAGATAGGGCTTTTTAACTTCAAGTGAAGGTAGATGAGAAGTGACTTGATAGAGCTGTACAAGGTAATTAGAGACATAGACTGAGTGGAGAGCCAGAGGCTTTTTCCCAGGGGCAGAAGTGGCTAATATGAGGAGGCATCATTTTAAGGTGATTGGAAGAAGGAACGGGGACATCAGAGCTAAGTTTTTTTTACACAGAGAATGGTGGGTGTGTGGAATGCCCATGCCAGGGTGGTGGTAGAGGCAGATGCATGAGGGGTATTTTAGAAATTCCTAGAACATGATAGAAAAATGGAGGGCTATGTAGGATGGAAGGGTTAAATTGACCTAAGAGTAGATTAAAAGTTGGTTCAACATTGTGGGTCAGAGGGGTTGTATTATGTTGTACTGTGCATTGTTCTATGTTTTGATGTCAGCTCATTTGAAACCAAAATATACTTGTGCCTTTGGAAACCATGGCAATCTTCTCTTGGCATTTATTACATCCATCTGGACATGCAACATATCAGTGCTAGGCATAGTACTGAGTTTGCAACCGCTTTAGCAAGTTTTTGCACATGTCACCCTGATTATACTGACCCTTGTTTTCTCTTCAGCTCTAATCAGGGTTTGATCTGGACCTTGGCACACTAAGACTGGCCACTCAAGGGTACAGCAATTATGTTGGACAGGGTGAAACCACACATAGAGAAATGTATGCAACACACACAAAATGCTGGTGGAACGCAGCAGGCCAGGCAGCATCTATAGGAAGAAGTACAGTCGATGTTTCAGGACTGACTCGGCCTGAAACGTCGACAGTGCTTCTTCCTATAGATGCTGCCTGGCCTGCTGTGTTCCACCAGCATTTTGTGTGTGTTGTTTGAATTTCCAGCATCTGCAGATTTCCTTGTGTTTGCATAGAGAAATGTATACTTGCTTTGGATTTGCTTACCTTAAACAAAGTGCCTTTGCCTTAGAGAGAGTACAGTAAAGATTCTCTAGACTGGTTCCTGGGAGGGAGATTAATTGGACAAAGCTAGTACTTTCTAGAGTTTAGTTTTTAATTCGGTTTCAGATTTACTTATCTCATGTACATTGAAATACACAGTGAAACTTGTTGTTTGTTTTAACAACCAACATACCCAAGGATGTACTGGTATCGCCATAACTTCTGGCACCAATTGTAAAAAATGTAAAAGATTATACAAATTGTAAAAGGTAGAATGAGATGATCTCATTCAAGACTGCAGTGGTTTCTCCACACCCTCTCATACTTCCTGCCTTTCCTCTTAATGCTAATTTCTATATGCACGTATTTAGCCTTACTCAAATTTTACCACTATCCATCAGCAAGTCTAGGCAGCCAGGTCTGAAGGGATATTTGACTGCAGGAATAATCACCATAACTATTTGTTCCAATAAAGTGCTTAGTTTGCTCCACTCTTTAACCAGGGGAGCTAGCAGTATCCCACTGCCTGTAGCCCTCTACCTGACATGGAGACTGGACCTGAGGAACTGTCCCTTCCCATGGCAGGAGGTTTTGTGGGATGCTCCTTCCTTCTACATTCAAACTGTGGTCAGGTTTCCTTTTTTCCCTTCTGCACTCAGCAATGCTAACTCTTTTGTAGCTTCAACCCCCTGCCTACAAGAACTGGGAAAAGACTACCTCGGCTGTGACCCCAATGCTGTGCAAAGGAAGCATTACATTGCTGGAAGGGCAATCTTTCAGATCACGCATTTAATCTGTGGTTCTGACTGTCCCCTTGTCTAACAGTCATAACACTATCTGATGGGACAAGCAAATGGGATTATTGTAGGTGGACACCTTAACTGGCATGGATGAGTTTGGCTAAATTATTCTTTAAGGAACTGTATTATTCTTTAAAGAACAGGAGGGCAACTTCCCTGGAGTTTGCACATTTATTTAACCCTAAAACAAATTTATAAATTATGTTACCCACTTCCGATTGTGGTGTCTTCTTGTTTTGCCATGATGGCTGTGTTGATTACATTAGAATTTCACCCACATTAGATATTCCATTGCTGCTTGTGAGGTGTTGAAGAGCATTTTGTATATGCTTCTTGTTTAGAGCTCCAATATCACCAACATCACTGTCTCCTCAGCTCCGACCAGCAATTGACTCACAGTTGAGCACATTGAGACTGGTAACTCATCCATGACCAGAGGGAAAGCAATTATGTAGGGCCTAGGTGAGACCAAATCTGGAGAAATGTACAGTATACAGCTTTGGGACCCCTTATCTCAACCAAAAGTCACTTTAAGAGTGAGTGCAAGAAAGATGCACCAGACTAGTTCCTGAGAAGGTAGGTTTACTTCATGGGAAGAGCTTCATTAGACAACACCTGTATTCACTAGTGTTTATAATAATGAGGTGATCTCATTCAAACATACAAAAGCTTTAGCAGGCACCAAAGGGTCAATATGACGAGATTCTTCCTTATGAACAAATGTTCTCAGTCAAGGGCCAGAGTTTCAGAATAAGAGTTTGGCCATTTGGAATGGAAATTAGGAGAATTTTCTTCATTGGAGGGTGGCAGATCTTTAGAATTCTGTACCCTGGAGGCTCAGGTCATTGAGTTCCTGGGTATTTCTGTGCACTAAAGGAATCAAGGGATGAACTGGAAAATGGAGGCGAGGTAGAGCTTCATGAATGGTGAAGGGGCAATTGTCAAGTGGTCAGTCTAATGGTGAGCATCTGCATTTCTCAGTAAATCATGGCTCCTCCAAACGGTCAACAGTGACAGCAAAAACACCAGGCAAGATGATTATGTAAAATAGTCAGTCTCAACCACTGACCTCAAAAGTCAAGCTGATCATGGATGGCAATGGAAGGCTGAGTCAAACTGCAAGGTACTCGTTGTGCATTGGGGAAGGCCAGAAACATTTCTGGTCACAACATCCCAAGGTTCTTTCTGCAGTATACTGCAATCATGACTTGTGGGAAAAGCAGCCAGCATGTGCACAACAGGATGCCATTAAAATGCATCAAAACAATGGTCAGATAATGGATTATTGTTGTCCTTTGAAATAATGACTAGGAAAGATTTATAGTCCAAGTTCAGGCAAGTGAAACGGCCTTGGATGGCATGGACAAATGGGGCAGAAAGGCCAGTTTCTGTGCTGTAGTATTCTCTGGCTCTGTAACACCAGGAGATCTCCAACGCCAAAGTCAGGTAAGGTGCTCTGTTTGAGACCACATCGGTGAAACAGCACTCCTTTGGCACAGAGTTGCCTGTGCAAATATGTGGTATCAGCTGGATCTGCCATTCACAGGGTGCACTATTTAAACTGTGATCGATAGGCTAAGGCCATTTGTGATACAGCTGAAGAGACTTTGAATTCACTTCATGTTTGGTGTGGCTGGGCAGCAGTACAGAGGACTGAAATGGAGACAGCAGCAGCCCTGCTGCCCTGAGATGTTCCTGTGGTAAATCATTGAATGTCAACAGCAGCTGTTTCCATAAAATTTGAAATGTTGACTCACATTCACTGAAGCAGCCCAGTTCAAAAAAAGCAAGCATGTGTTTCCCATGACTTTGCAACCTTTTTTTTGCAAACAACTGAGATTTCAGGCCTGCAACACAACAATTGCTTCTCACAGAAGCCATTGCAGTTGATGTCCTCTCGTTTACTGCACTGGGACCCCACCCAGGGTCTGCAGATAATTCCCTGGGAATGAGAAGCTCAAGTGAGCGCTGCAATTCTACTTCAAGTTTCAAAGATTAGCAGGACCTGCCACTTTAAAAACAGGGTGTTGGGGTGGCTTAAGGGAAGGTTTAGGGTGTGACTCTGAAGACTGAGCATTCTCCAAGCTTCAGTAAACACTCAGGCCGTGCAATCTTGGTTCACCTGGCATTTTTGCATGTGGAATGGGTGCTGGATCACTATATTTCCATATTTCCGTATAACTTAGAAGGACACCATTTCAGCCCATCTGTCTCGGACCAATCCCACTCCCCACTTTTTAAACCTCCAACCTATTCTCCCTTGCATCAACGCCCCGCAGGGGCTCTTTGCAACAGCCAATTAATCTGCCAGCTCGCATGTCTGTGGGATGTGGGAAGAAACACAAGCATTTGGAAGAAACCCACACGGTCACTGGGAGAAGATGCAGACTTCGCCGACAGATACTGCCAGAGATCTGGATTGAACCATGCCCTCATCAGCTAAGCGGCAACAACTCTACCAGTTGTGTCACCTTGCTGACCAAGTACAATTATGTCTTTGTGTGTGATAGTACATTTATGCAAATTTGACCTATGACCTCAGTGTTTTGACACACTTCCACACAAAGTGCAACAATATGACGTAACGAGTGCCCAATGGGATCTGTTGTCAAACAATATGAGCCAAATAATGATATCAAAGAAGGAATGTTTAATGTCAAACAGTATAATTTTGGGGGGTGGGTGCATGGTGGTGTAGTGGTTAGCATAATGCCAGGCACAATGCCCGCTGCTATCTGTAAGGAGTTTGTACATGCTCTCTGTGACTGCATGAGTTTCTTCTGGGTGCTCCACTTTCTTCCCACATTCCAAAGATAAACGGATTAAGGTTGGTTAAATGGTCACATGGGTGTAATTGGGCAGTGTGAACTAATCAGCTGCTAGACTCTATTACCATGTTGTATCTTTAAATAAATTAATTAAAATGGCAGCCAAATGCTGTGATGTCATACAGAGTGATGCCAAATAGCTTACTTTAAATATACATTAACATTACCTACACAACATTCCTCTCTGCAGCACTCACACATTAGCAATTCTGTACTGAAGAGTTAAATCCTGCTTTATTGACATGCCTAATCCCCTGCCTCAGAGTTCAAGGCATCCATCATTTTGCATCTAGCTCTTTCTGTAAGGCTAATCTTTGGTCTTCACTCCTATTACCCTCACCACTATACATGGCTGGAGATCAACTCCCACTTCTCTACTGACCTCAATACAAGCCCTCAGCCCTGCCATCTACCAGCCCAACCCACCATGTTCTTAACCGTCGCCCCCTTTCTGCCACTCCAGGCTTGACCCTCTTTCCTCCCTGTGCTTCATCTGCAGGACTTGCAGGCTGCCCCAGCACATCCTTAGGCTGTGACACATTTCACTGTATGTTTTGATGTACATGTGATAAGTAAATTAATCCAAATCTGGTGCCAGGAGAGTCTCAAGAGACCCTGAAGCTGGTGATGTAAATGGTCTTTATCAATATTCCCTCTAAAGTGTGTGCATGTGCACACACACTCATTGTTTGCTACTAGCACACCAAGGAATTTAAACTGCGCACAAAAGGCTGTCACTCTCTACCTTGTTGGCATGTTAAGTATATTTCATGATTGTACACAATCACATTTGCTTTCCGGTTTCTGATGCAAATGGTATTGACAATGTGGAGCTTGTGATGATTTGTCTACAGATTTTAGAACTGGCTTATTTATACTGTTTTTATTGAAGAAAAATTCAGCGTGCACATGTTGTTGTCACTGGTTAAAAAATTGCACAGCTCAAGATTTTTGTGTACACTGGTCATTACAAATGAGAGTGAATATTGGTCTTGATTAAGCTGGCATTCTCCCTGAGACCATCCCAGTAGAGTCTCTCAAACTCTAAGCACATCACATTTTTATACCCTTAAGAACAATGGTAACACCAGGAGATTCAATACAATTTCAACCGCCTCAATTACATTGTTTACTTCAATATTTTGAGTCTGGCAATGCTTCCATTGACTAACATATCTAAAATGGTAGATGCCTCTGAACATTACAGGCCCTTTGGCCCCTCCATGTTATGCTGACCTGTTAACCTACTCTAAGTTCAATCTAAACCTTCCCTCCAACATAGTCCTCTATTTTTGTATCATCCATGTGCCTATCTAAGAGTATCTTAAGTGTCCCTAACATATATGCCTCTACTACCACCCCTGGCCGGGCATTCCACGTGTCCCCCATTCTCTGTGAAAAGAATTTACCACTAACATCCCCTCCCCCGATACTTACCCCCAATCACGTTAAAATTATGCTCCCTGGTATTCGCCATTTCTGCCCTGGGAAAATGTCTCAATCTAAGCCTCTTGTACACCTCTGTCAAATCACCTCTCATCCTCCTCTGCTCCAAAGGGAAAAGCCCTAGCTTGCTCATCTTTTCATCATAAGACATGTTCTCTAATCTAAGCAGCATTTGGAAAGTTTCCTCTGCACCCTCTCAAAAGTTGCCACATCCTTCCAATAACCAGAACTGAACACAATACTCCACGTGTGGTCTAATCGGGTTCTTTCTCTTCTTTCTCCAACTATATGCAAAGAATTGGATATAGCTGAGATAAAAGAACAGCCCAGCTGAACTCTTACCTCAGCACTTCCTGCAGGATCCCCATACCTCTGGATTCCTTAATTAACCAATGATCTGTTAACATTTATCCTGACTCATGTAAAGTTCTACTTTCTCATAACCCTTGGATTTCCTGATCTGCATTAGAGGTAGTTCTGTCTTAATGCAATAGTCACACTCCTAAGAATCTGTCACCTCCAGCCTTGGGATGCCCTGAGATGGCCATATTCCTCTGCTTCTATAAAGTGCTCAGCAACCATTATCTTTGGAAGTTACCCTCTCCAGCTTTATATGTCCCTTCCCTAATTTGTTATATTGCCCCAGCATCACCTGAAGCAACTTGGTATCAAACCCTTTAAAAGATAACCTATCATGACTTTACAGTGTTTGAATCTGTTAAAAATACTTAATGTACTCAGTGGCCACTTTATTAGAGGCCTTCTCTACCTAATGGCGGCCTCTGAGTGTATGTTCATGGTCTTCTACTGCTCTAGCACATCCACTTCAAAGTTTAACATTTTGTGTGTTCATTGACACACTGTTGTTATTAGAGTCATTGCTGCCTTCCTGTCAGCTTGAACCAGTCTACCCATTCTCCTCTGGCCTCTCTCATTAACAAGGCATTTTCACCCACAGAACTGCTGCTCCCTGGATTTTTTTTGTTTCTTGCACCATTGCCTGTAAACACTTGACTGCGTGAAAATCCCAGGAGATCAGCAGTTGCTGAGATACTCAAACCACCCCATCTGGCACCAACAATCACTTCACGGTCAAAGTCACTTAGATCACATTTCTTCCCTATTCTAATTGTTTTCAAGAAGGAGATAGATGGGTATCTTATGGATAGGGGAATCAAGGGATATGGGGACAAGGCAGGAACTGGGTATTGATAGTAATTGATCAGCCAAGATCTCAAAATGGTGGTGCAGGCTCGAAGGGCCGAATGGTCTACTTCTGCACCTATTGTCTATTGTTTAGTTGGACCAGCAATTTAACCTCTTGATGATGTCTGCATACTTTAATATATTAAGTTGCTGCTACATGATTGGCTGATTAAATATTTGCATTAATGAGCAGAAGTACAGGTGTACCTAATAAAGTGGCCACTGAGTGTATATCTGGAAATTGTTTGCCTGAATGTTCATATGCTCAAGAATGTTGCATAACTTGCACATTATAGGAACTTACCATTGTAGGAATGGTGTGGAAGCTTTAGGGATGGTGCAGAGGAGATTTAACAGGTTGCTGCCTGGATTAGAGAGCATGTCTTATGAGGATAGGTTGAGCAAGTGAGGGATTTTCTCTTTGGAGTGAAGGAGGATGAGAGATGACTTGATAAAGGTGTACAAGATGATAAGAGGCATAGATCGAGTGGATAGCCAGAGACATTTTCTCAGGGCTGAAATGGCTAATATCTGGGGGCATAGTTGTAAGGTGATTGGAGGGAAGAATAGTGTGGATGGCAGATGTAAGTTTTTCTATATTGTGTGGTTTGTGCGTGAAATAATTTGCCAAAGGTGGTGGTAGAGGCAGATACTTTAGGAAACTATTAGATAAGCACGTGGATGGTAGTAAAATGGAGGGGTGTGTAGGAAGGAAGCATTAGATTGATCTTAGAATAGGTTTAAACATCGGCCTTACATCATGGGCCAAAGAGTCCATATTTTGATGCAATGTTTTATTTATGGTGCTCTTTATAATTTTGGGGCATCCCATGGTGTTTTTTACAACCAAAGATGTACTTTTTGATATATCCTCTATAGTAATATCGGAGAAGTGATAGCTAATTCCCACAAACATCAGTGAGGTAATTGTTTCTTGATGGTGTATTGTGGAACTACACTTTGGAATTTCTGCATTATTTATTTATCACATTGAACAGCATCCAATTTATTTCCTTCCTCCATCAATCCAAGAGTTTCAATGCTTGCCACTCTAGTTAGTTGACATTTTTGAAGGAACACCTGATATGCTATGGAAACAGGAGGTGTAGGACTCGAACTTGGATAATCAGCTAATTTATTGTCCTCAGCAGGGGTAAAACCTCAGCCTCTTAATGTTTCAGAGTTCCTCAAATACATTTTCCATTAAGTGGACTGAAAAATGTAGTTGCTCTCCAAATCCCTTATTGTGGATTTATGCTTGGGATAACTAGAGACATGTAGCTTACATTTCAACTAGTTGTTCATGAGACACAGGCACATTTTTCCATATGTATTTTCAGACATTGGAGATCTTTCAACCATTGATTTCAACTGAAGTCTCTTTATTTCAAGGTCTGCACTTCATTTGTTCTTGAAACTATTTTTAGGTGGGAAACTGAAGGATGATGGCAGTGAGATATTATGAGATAGTTATTGCAGAAATATGATTTCACTTCTGCATTTTAGGAGCTGCATGAATTTTAAATATGAGCTGGACTGTGTTGCACATCTCAGAAGTAGTTTCCGGGTGTTGTAACAGTGCTTCTTATTAAGTAAATTTTACACTGATTTGGAAATACTAGGCTGAGCAAAAAATATTAGCAACCCTTAAGCAACTATACAAAATCTGCTTTAAGTCATTTAACAGCACTAGGAAACACTTCTAAATATTGTTCACCTCATGAGAATGAAGTTGGAGAAATTCTGGCTTTGTTTCAAAGGCTGTTTCATCTTTGTCCCTCCCTCTCCACACAACCCCTCTGAGATCTCTGTGCCCCTCCTCTTTCAACCTTTTGAACAAGCAATGTTTCAATTTTTAAAATTCCCACTTTTTTTTTCAAATTCCTGCCTTTTTCCACAATCTCTAGCTCTTTCAATCCAAGTTCCAACATCTCCTCTGAATTTAATTGCCCCTTAATTGGTGGTAAAGCCCCCAAATCCAAGGCTTTGGATTCAAGAATTAACTCTCCTACCTTAATTTATTTAGGGATACAGAATGGCAATCAGACTCAATGAATCCACACTACCAAATTACACCCATGTGACCAATTAACCTACTAACCAGTATGTCTTTGGAATGTGTGAGTACCCATAGGAAATCCATGTGATCATGGGAAGAAAATGCAAACTCCATATGGACAGAGGCAGGAATTGAACCCAGTTGCTAGCGCTGTAAAGCGATACAATAACTACTATATAACATGCCATCCCATTCTTCTTCATCCTGCTGGACGTTCCATAAAAGCCCACCCCTACCACCAACTTTTTTGCCAACCTATCTAGTACCTCCATATGTGGTTCAGGGTCAAATATGTACCTTATAATAATTGAATATGATTTGTTTTACCTGAGGTGCTTAATTAATATAAGAGCTTGCTGATTTTGTTTTGCATCTTGAGTTTTCATTGATCCAGCATTTCGTTACTTGCCTTGATCCTAAATTTTAGATCTCTTTCACTAAATCTCTTCATTTTCACCGTCTTATGCTTAAAAGATAATATACACCAAAATTTAATTGTCTGAAATACTTCCTTGCAATGTCAAGGGAAGGCATTCAACCCATTGAATCCAGGCCAGCTTGTAGAGCATTCCCAACACCCCCACTAATTTTCCACGTAACCCATTCACCCTACTTTCCCATCAAATGCCCCCTGGATTTCACCATTGACCTACACAATAGGAGAGTTTTATAGTGGACAAACATGTACGTCTTTGGATCAGGAGGGTTTAAAGGAAATCCAGGTAGTCAAGGGGAAAAGATGTAAACACCACACACATCAGCATTAGAGATTGGAACAGAATCTGGCTTGAGGAGCTCTAAAGCAGCAGCTTTACAACTATGTCCATGATATCTCACTCTAAAGTTCTGGGTTTATTTTACTCAAATTTTTGTCTCACTCATCCTTCAAGAGAATTCATAAAACTTACAGTGCCTCCTTCAATGAACTCACCTAATCTGAAAACACTATATTTTTTCTGTGAAGTATCTTGATGTGCTCTACTGCATTGGAGAAACCATAAAAATACAAGTAGTCATTCTACATATTTTTAAGAACCTTAACTGAACAAAGAGTCTGGTGTTGTTAGAGCCTCTGAAATGTAAGACCATCTGATGAGACAACCTTGACCATTCTAATATAATCTAATATAATTCTAATATAATATAATATAATCTAATATAATTCTAATATAATCCATTCATTCACAGAGTCGGTCATAAACCTTTTGGACAAGGTTTTGTAGAAATCCTCATTGTTTTGCCAGTAAATCAGGCAAAAACCCTGCCTCTCTGAAAGGATATTGGAAATGCAACACTATCAAATAAAATCAACAACTGAGAAAAAGGGACAGGGTTTAACAGAGATCCACATTTGCTTGCCAACATTATATGATGTCCTGAATGACTGCCCAGTTGTTGATAAGTTCCAATGTATCTAACAAGACTTTCTATCTTTTTCACTTTGTTTCCTTCGAATGACATGTTACACACCATCACGTCCCATATTTAGTTACCTCAATCCTATCTATATTTGTTGTCATTACTATCAGTTCCACTCTGAGGTCTATGTTAAAGTGTTGCTGTACCGTCATTGTGATACTGTGGTGATTTGTGAGGGTAAAGCCCCTTCTAATTTCTTAATTTTGTACTCTCCAGCTACACTCACACCAATAATTTTTGGATTATCTATATTTCATGACTTATTCAGGTTTCCTCTTAATCTGCATCATTTTAGGGTAGATTTTCAGACTCTGATTATGAGTGCCTCATAGAAAGTGGGGAATCTGCCCCACTCTTGCCCAGTGCCATACTTGGGGTGAACAAAGTATTTTATCTGGCTTCAATGTCAAAACATCTACATCCATGTCCCTTACCAATAACATACCTTGTGGATGCAGCCTGATCATATCTCTCCTTAAGATAAACTCCATTTAATTCTTAATTCCAATTGGTAATTATGGGTAGCCATTTGATAAATCACTGTTCTGTTGGGAATAACTAATAATTTTCTAACCCCTCATCAGTGTTAGGAACTGTAATTAAAAAGTTAGAGTTTGAATGAAAATTCTAATTAATCCCTTTGGGAGTTCACTCCTATACTGTTAGACGCTGTTAACCACTTCTTAATAAATGGCCTTTGCAAACATACTTCGGCCCTTTTTGAATAGTTGAAGGGAAGTAGCTGGTTTTGAACCTGGTGTTATGGGACTTCAGGCTTTTGAATCTCCTGTCTAATGGTAGATGCAAGAAGATGGCATGGCTCGGATGGTGAGGATTTTTGATGTTAGATATTGCCTTCTTGAGGCCTTGTGTAGATACATCCCATGGTAGGGTGGAAAGTGCCCATGACATATTGGATTGGGTCCACTACCTTCTACAGCCTTTTGCATTCCTGCACATTCGAATTGTTGTACCTGGCCATAATGCAAACAGTCCGGATACTTTCAACAGGAAATCTGTAGAAGTTAGTCAGTGTTCAGTGACAATCTGAACCTCCTTAATCTTCCAAGACAGTAATGACGCTGGTTTGCCTTCCCTGTGATTGCATCTACGTTCAAGATCCAGGACAGGTAATATGAAAGTGCTCAGGAATTTAAAACTGAGACCCTCTCCACCACCAATCCAATTGTGTAGGCTGGTAGAGGTTTGCCCTCCTTCTGGATTATTGAACATAAAACTTCATGCGCAACCCCTTCCTGTACTCTCCTCTCCCCTGTTGTTCTACCTGTACCTCTGCCACTGCCTGACCACACCAGACGGGGAACTAACAAACTTCTTTATCTTATTGCTTTTCCAGTAAATAGTCTATTTTCACTATATCTGACATTCCTAACTCTTAAATTAAGGTTGTCAAAGAAAATTTTTAAAAATTTGCCTTTATGTTTCCACAATTTTGTTCTCTGGTTGCTGTGTAATGTTTTTTCATTTCAATTTTTTTATTGATTCCCAAATAAAGAATATACAAATCGGAAGAGGAGTTTAACAAGTAGATAATATAAAAGACATATAAACAGCAATAGTAAGAACAGAATGTGTATAATGTCAAAATCAAATAGGTAAAATATTATGCTGTTATATATACAATGGTTAAAAAAAACTACAACTCCTCATAGCAATCATAAAAAAATTGGAAATTTTATTGATAAGGAAAAAAAAACCCACTAACTAAACTGAAACAAAAAAAAGAGAAGGAGAAAAAATAATGAAAGAAAAAGAAAGATTGGGCAGTCCAATTGAGGATAAAATTAGAAAAAAAAGAGAGAAAAAAAACACATCCTTCCAGTCATCTCCGAACCTTCAGCTGTGTAATGTTGATGTGATTAATATCTGATTCCTACTAATAAGTGTCTTCATCTACAATGCAATTAGGGAGGGAAAACATCAAGTCTTTGGGGAATCAAACAACACATATTTGCTCACATGACCTTCAAGGTGCAAGCAAAGCAATTCAATTTTAGGAATTTTAAGATGTTGTAGTACAGAAAGTTAATAATCTTTTTGGGCAAGTAAGGAAAAAAATCACTTTCTACTCGGCTAAGTTCTAAATTTCCATATGAGAAACCCTCTTATCCTTTAGCCAGCATTTAAGCAACAGAAAAGTATGCACCTGTTCTAAGTCAAGTGCTATCCTAAATGGGGAAAATAAGCATTAAATAAACCTTACGACTCCAAATGTTTTGTTCAAATATTTTGACCAGTTCAGCCCATGGTAATGAATGGTCTAATAATCTATCAGAGATAATTTGGGACAGCCATTTTTGTTCTGTGTCTGTATCTGTGTCTGTGTACACTTAAAATTCAACGTTCCAATGCGATGTTCATTAACAAAGAGCTGAATATATTCAGAGCAGTGGTACCAGCAATGTTCTGATTCACTGTCTGTCAACTGGAAATAACACTAGGGAATCATGCCATCTGAAGTATCGGAACACTTCTGAGATCAAGGAAGAACGTCAAGAGATGTTCTCATACTTTCTATTTTATTTGGAATAGGGATGGGTGGAATATTTGAAGAAAGTGCATTTGCTTTGGTGATTATCCCCTTTCTCGCAATATCAAGTTTATTTAATTTGGGCTCTGCTTAAGATGTGTGAAATGTCAGCAGGAAACACACCTACACAGGGTCAGATACAATGAGCCATCCAGTTCCAGCTGCTAATTCACCGACTCTCCCCAGACATACGAGGAACCTGCTTTTGATGAGTTAGAGCCTGGTTACATAACCCGCTCACACATAACAACAGACGGAAGCAGTAGCTCTGGAACAACTTATGTTTCCCATTTAATAGCAGCTATTTCAGGATATTCACACACCAACATATGGCCACAAAGCTCTGCCCACCCACAGGTAGTCTTGACGTAAAGACTTATCTGCCGCCTAATAGACTGCTAATAAAAAAGGATGCAACATGTTTCTCCCTTACAATAGTGGCTGCTAATAAAATATTTGGACAAAGCCCCACTTGTCTTGTAAAATACCCCGCAAGACAGAAGGGATTATCATCGGTGGGCTTTCCCTTGTCTTTATCGAGCAGAAATTTCCCAGGAATTATTCACGCCTATTTCAAATAGAGTTATTGTCGTGGAATGAGACATTTAGAGGTTACTGAGAGAGAATTCCTGTATTTAATGGGGACTCTCATAAAGGCTTTTGAAGCTTTCAAATTTGAAGTCAGTCTAATTTTTGATTAAAAGAAACCCTGTAGCATAAACTTGGTGTTGAGAGAGAAGCTTGTTGTACAGCAAGTTATGTTTATTCTAGACTTTGCTTTTTTTGATACCTTGAGAATGTGAGATGATGGTGTAAAGATATTTTTTGTTCATTCCCAATATTCTCGCATTTGAAAATAGTGCCAAGCTTAATTAATCAAAACACTTAGCATTTTGCTGTAGTTTCTAACACTTTTCCATTGTTATTTTTCCCCCAACTCTAAAGCCCTTTTGTTCACTTGGATAAGAACAGTGTAGGCTAATTGTGATAATATTTTGTCTGGGAAGGAGATCCAGTTAGGCACATTGAGAGGTCAGAATTTCTTCGATTCTCTTTGACTTTCTATCTTTCCCTCAAATATTAATCCTACATCTAATGTCAGTAAAACCTACAAATGTATCATTGTGGTTTGTGGGAGCCTTTTATATAAATTCTCATGCGTTCTCCATTACAATATTGTCTCCACTTCAAAAACACTTCACTTTGGTGTAAAGCAGTTTGTGTCATGAAAGAATGCAAGCCTTTTTTTTTCTAAACTTGTCCGGAGGGAAACGCTCATGTGATGGGCAGTTCAGAATACTTGGATCAGTATTAATCTGAAATCACTCCTGTACTAGCAAGGCAGTGAAGAAATGCTAATGGCAGCCCTGTTTTAGCTCTTCGTAGATTCTTGGCTGTAATGTTTCAGCACAGTACAAGTCTCTTAATGAAAGCATCTCAGTAATGTGTCAACTCTCTGTTGAGAAAAGCACAATAGAATATTCCTTCAGTGTATGTTATTTTTTAAATTAACAATCATGGTATCTCTGGGATAATAGTACCTATATGTTTTTACAACAAATATTCAATTGTATATATATATATATATTCCAGGATGTTTTTAACAGATGTTACGGTCAAACTGGTATTCCACTTAACATTGAGTTTAAATAACAGAATGACAGGCTTTCAATGTAATGTATCTTTCATAACTTTAAAATTTCAAAGATTGGATTTGGTTTATTATTGCCAGATGTACCAAGATAGTGAAAAGCTTGTGTTGCATACTGCTCTTCCAGATCAATTCATTACAGTGCATTGAACAAGGTAAAACATTAGTTGTACTGACTAAAGTGTAACAGCTACAGATAAACAATAAAATGCAAGATCATAATGAGGTAGACTGCACGGTCAAGTGTTCATCTTATCAGAGTAGGGAACTATTTAATAGTCTTAAAAATCAATCAATTTAGAAATGAATATTAATCACAAATAACAGAGCAGATTTCTGTGGAATGGCACTAGTTAGAGTCCTTTTGTTTTACAGAAATTTATCTTCTAACAAAAACACTATATATAATCAAGCCACCATGACTATTTACAATTTAAAATTAAATCATGAATATTACAGCACAGTTGAGCCCTTGAGAGGCCCACAGTTCACAGAAATGGTTATGGTCCTTAAGCCCCTCCTCCACTCATTGTTGTCTTCTATGAGCAGGCTAGTTCTGAGTCCAAATTACCAGGTCACAATGGATCCCCTACATCTTAATCTTCTGGATCAGCCTATCATGAGAGATCTCATCAAATGCCTTCTGGTCACCTAGTTGTAGGAAGGATATCATTAAGCTGGAAAAAGCTGCAGAATAAGAATTCATGAGGATGCTACCAGGACTGGAGAGCTCAAGCTATAAGAAGAGACTGCATAGGCTGGGACTGTTTTCCCTGGAGTGTAGGATGCCGAGAGGGTAACCTTATATCTTATATAAGATGTAGATAAGGTGAATAGTCAACGGCTCTTTCCCAAGGAAGGGCAGTCTAGAAATAGAAGGCCTAGGTTCAAGGCAAGGGGGGAAGATTTACAAGGAGACCTAAGGGACATGTTTTTCACACAGAGGGCAGTGGGTAAATGCAACTGAGTATAGCTGCTGGAGAAACTGCTACACACATATGTAGTTCTTCTTCTTCCTGGGGCCTTAGCACCCAATGGAGCATAAGTCAACAGTGTTTCCATCAATGTCACTGCACAGGAGGGTGGCCTGTACAGCTTCACCAGAGCCCTGTTGGCAACCTTAATCATTTGCACCTCTTGCGATTCATTTATTACCTAAGTACCCAACTCTGAGATTCTTCTTCTCCACATATCCATGAAACCAAGAAACAAAAAGAATGGCAACATGATAATTAACCCCAAAACCTCTCCCCCACACACAACAGGAACAAAGGTCCCCAAATACCCCTCTCCTCACACAGAAAAAATGAACAAATACACAACAAGAACATTGGCCCCCAATCCCTCTCCTCTGTACGAACTGCAAAAAGAACACCGACCTCCAAATACCCCTCCCCCTACGCAGAGAAATAACAAAAAAAACACAACATGCACATCGAACCCCAGGACCCCCTCCTCCGCATAACATGTCACAATAACATTGATGTCCCCAAATGCCCCTCCCCTGCACAAAAAAACCAAGAAAGAACGGTGAAAAAGACATAATTTGTAGTCCATAGACAGGAACGTAGGGTTGGACTTTGAGAGGTACCAATACAATGGTTAAGCGATATTTAGGCAGCTATAGGGACAGGAAAGATTCAGAGGGATATGGGTCAAATGCAGGGAACTGGGACTAACTCACACAGATGACAGGTGAGTTGGGCAGAAGGGCCTTTTTCCATACTGGAAAACTCTCTTATCCCTGTTGTTATGTGGAAAATACAACAGCCAGTCTCCACACATCAAGACCACATAGGTCACAATGAGATAATAACTAGAGAATCAAAAAGTCTTGTTCTCAAACAATGTTTCTTGCTCCTGACCAGCAGTATCTTTCCAGCTTTATCTGATTTGACAGTGAACAGATAATCTCTCTTTTAGGCATAAATGCTGTTGCATACACTGAGGAAATAATTTCATTCTCCTTCAGACAGTTGCATGTCTTTACATGCAACTAATCCATGGGACTAATACTTGATCTCTGCCATTGTGGCCTTCTCTTGATGCTGCACTGAAATGACAGTATTGATTAAGCTCTCAAGGATTTGGAGTCGATCATGAACCTACAAGATCCTGATCTGAACCCCCTCACCTTGTGTGATCTCTCCTCTGTGAGATTTCTTGCTTCTGGGATGCACTCTGTTCAATAACTGTCTCTAAGTTGGACAAAGTTGGGTCTTATCCTCCAGAGCAGCAGAGGCTGAAGGCAGACCCGACAGAGGTTTATAATGTAATGAGAGGCATAGACAAAGTAGACAGCTGATATCTTTTTCCCAGGATCAAAATATCTAATACTTGAGAGCTTGCATTAAGGTGAGAAAGGATATGGTCAAAGATGTTTAGGCCAAATGTTTTTTTACACACAGAGAGTGGTGATACCTGGAATGCACTGCCAGAGGTGGTGGTGGAAAGCAGTGGATAGATTGTTCAAGATAGAAATTCGTCGTTAAAATGAAAGGAGTGCAGAAAAGTTTACTGAAAGTAAACTTTATAGGAAGAGGTTGGACAAGCTGGGAATTTATTATTTGGAATGTAGAAGACTGAGGGCTGATAGGGTTGATAGAAACATAGAAAATAGGTGCAGGAGTAGGCCATTTGGCCCTTTGAGCCTGCACCACCATTCAGTATGATCATGGCTGATCATCCAACTCAGAACCCTGTACCTGCTTTCTCTCCATACCTCCGATCCCTTTAGCCACAAGGGCCATATCTAACTTCCTCTTAAATATAGCCAATGAACCGGCCTCAACTGTTTCCTGTGGCAGAGAATTCCACAGATTCACCACTCTCTGTGTGAAGAAGTTTTTCCTCATCTTGGTCCTAAAAGGCTTCCCCTTTATCCTTAAACTGTGACCCCTCATTCTGGACTTCCCCAACATCGGAAACAATCTTCCTGCATCTAGCCTGTCCAATCCTTTTAGAATTTTATACGTTTCAATAAGATCCCCCCTCAATCTTCTAAATTCCAGTGAGTATAAGCCTAGTCGATCCAGTCTTTCTTCATATAACACCCAGATCTCGTTGCACCTCCCCTTTTCCTAATCGGCCACCATTCAGATAATCATCTGTTTTCCTGTTCTTGCAACCAAAGTGGATAACCTCACATTTATCCACATTAAATTGCATCTGCCATGAATTTGCCCACTCACCTAACCTATCCAAGTTACCCTGCATCCTCTTAGCATCCTCCTCACAGCTAACACTGCCGCCCAGCTTCGTGACATCCGCAAACTTGGAGATGCTGCATTTAATTCCCTCGTCTAAATCATTAATATATATTGTAAACAACTGGGGTCCCAGCACTGAGCCTTGTGTTACCCCACTAGTCACTGCCTGCCATTCTGAAAAGGTCCCGTTTACTCCCACTCTTTTCTTCCTGTCTGCCAACCAATTCTCTATCCACATCAATACTATACCCCCAATACCATGTGCTTTAAGTTTGCACACTAATCTCCTGTGTGGGACCTTGTTAAAAGCCTTTTGAAAATCTAAGTATACCACATCCACTGGCTCTCCCCTATCCACTCTACATCTTCAAAAAATTCTATAAGATTCATCAGACATGATTTTCGTTTCACAAATCAATGCTGACTTTGTCCGATGATTTCATCTCTTTCCAAATGTGCTGTTATCACATCTTTGATAACCGACTCTAGCATTTTCCCCACCACTGATGTCAGACTCACCAGTCTATAATTCCCCAATTTTTCTCTCCCTCCTTTTTTAAAAAGTGGGGTTACATTAGCCACCCTCCAATCCTCAGGAACTAATCCAGAATCTAAGGAGTTTTGAAAAATTATCACTAATGCATCCATTATTTCTTGGGCTAATTCCTTAAGCACTCTGAGATGCAGATGCAGATCTTATAGAGATGTAAAAAATCTCGAGGGGCATAGGGTGAATGCACACAGCCTTTTCCCCAAGGCTGGGGAATCAAGAACTAGATGGTATAGGTTTAAAGTGAGAGGAGGAGAATTTAATAGGAATTTGAAGATCAACACTTTCATAGAGGCTGATACATATGTGGAATGAGTTACCAGTGGTAATATCAACATATAAAAAGCACTGGACAGGGATCAAGACCAGAATTTGAGGACAAATATTCAGGTTCCTCATTCATCATCAACGGCAAGTCCTGGGGTTGATACCAAAGATCATAGCCCGAACGTCGACCAGAAGTCTGGAAGTTGATGCCGGAGCCCCACTCTGAGAGTCTGCTGGGCAAGTCCAAGGCGCACTGTCTGTGAGCCTCGAGTCCACTGGAGGCTGAAGAAGGTCTGCTCTGCATTTGGAGGGCCATGTAGATGTGTGGCCAGGTGGATGGGAGGGAGGAGCAAGGCTTCTTTTACTGTTGTTGCTTTGATGCTTGTTGTGGTCAGTGTTGTTCTGCTGAGCATTGTAGGCATGCAATGTTGGCATGGGAGTATCTGACAATACTTGCGGGCTGCCCCCAACACATCCCTGGGTGTTAACACAAACACTACGTTTCACTGTATGTTTCAACCTGTTTGTTATCTATTTTTTTCAATGATGACACATGTGGGAGGGGTTTTATAGTGAAAAAGCCATTGCACTGGGGCTGTTCCATTCTCTCAGCCTCAAAAATCCTGGTCTAGTGGTACAAAAAAATCCTCACAACTGGAGACTTCCTCAATTGCAGTGGACAGCCATGACACCTTCTGTGCCTTGTCATGCCCTTCACTCTCCACAAAGTTTTGCAGCACTGCCTTCTTGGCCGTTGGATCTTGTAGCTGATCTCATCTGCCCAGTCCGCCGGAACTGGCTTCGTGTCTCTCCGGGGTTGAAGGTTCCCGGCTACCCTCACCTGGTTTAGCCCGCCTGTCAAAGCGGTGTACCAGGGTGTGCCCTCTGTCACCTGCAAACAGCTACTTGGAGCCACATGGGAGAGCTGAGTGGCAATGGTGACCAAAGGTGGACAAGCTGCCCCTGGGCAGAGCATGACAAGGTGACAACTTCCCTGGACACCCCATGTTTCAATGTACATACATATGATGAATAAATTTGAACCTGAAGGACATGGAAAGGTTTAGAGGGCTATGAATAAAACACTGGCAAATTGGGCTAGATTATATGGACATCTTGGTTAGACAGTCAAGGTGGGTTGGAAGGGTTTGTAACTGTGCTGTATGACTCTGGCTCTAGAACTAATATTAGGTAGGAGACTCGGGTCACAAATGAACTGAACTGGTTAAGTATCCTTTCCCTGTATTTATGCATTATACACTTAGACAGTTGGTTTGTGTACATCTAAAATCCAGGATTACTCATTCTTGAATCAAAAACCAATAAGAGAAGGCTCAAAGCCCCTGAATGATAAATATGACCGAAGTGAGGTAATCCAACGTCATCATGTCTGACACTGTACTGTGAAGTCTTGGGCAAGCCCTCGACACTTACCACTGGAAAGGCGGTTTGGGCATTTGTAATCGTCTGAGAAGTTTAATCAACCACAGGTCCACGGGATGTTAGCGGAGTGGTTTTGCAGAAATAATGAAGAGGATTCAAAGTTGGGCATTGGCGGCCACGGTCCAGACGGCGATCGGTTCTGCCGCGCTGACGAGCAGATGCCATTAGATCAGACGACAGCTGACTGTGAGAAGGAACTCTGGAAGGAGGAACAAAAAGCTCTTTCTGGTCAGAATTTTAGGGCAGGACATTGCGTCGCTAATAATGAACCGCACACTCCAAGAATATGCTCAAGAAACTCAGAATTATACAAAAAAAACTTTTCTAAAGCTGGGCTCAGAAAATGTGCAATGCTACCTGACGTCGATATTCGCTAACGGGTTAATGCTTTATCAGACCGCATATTCCGGGGACCAACAGATGTGTTCATCTTAATTATTAGTGGCTGTATCTTGTTCACGGAAGCCACATAGAGTTTGGTCTCGGTGCTTTTTACCTGTAACCAGCGCATTTACACACGTGGAGATTAGTTCTCATCAGGCCCACGTTATGATATAAAATAATCCAAGGCTCAGTTTTACAAAAGAGTTTGTTTGTTGCCTTTCGGGAATTGTTCCGAAGTTTGACAGATGTTTTAATTGTCAAGTTATCTGAGTATTGAGAGGGGGCAACTTGAGTTGTGCCGTGCTTGCTCCCAACACGGGTTGAACCCAACCACAGAGTAAAGGAAGGGGAAGTTAAGTATGCTGGAGTACACAGCTGTTAGATGTGGGATTAGAATGGTTTAACGTGGAGCACAGATGGATCCAATGCTATTGTGCACAATATTCCAGGGCAGAGCTGAAACTTAAAGGGATGATCAGCGTGAATTGATTGAAAAATCCTCTTGTTTAGTAAATTCTGCGGACTGACATTGTCCTGTGTTGGATAAGTGTAAATGGACTCCAGCTTTAGATGTCGTGTGATATGTATTGTGGGAACGCAGCTGTTTCAGCGTTTCCCAACCAAACCATTAAGAGCTTAGATCAAGCCATTATTATTGTTTTATCTTTCTTGCCCCTGCTGTTGTTCTGCAGTAAGTGGCTGCAAGCGGGCTGTCGGCCCAGTCCGCTTCTGAAGTAGAAACTAAACGGGACAGACAGACTGTTAAACAAAATACTTCAGCGTGGCAAGAAGCTAAAGAAAAAAAGAACTGTCTCTTCTACTGAAACAAAAATGATATCTTCGCACTGTGAAGCCAGTCTTCCTGCATTGCACCATTTATCCCTTAGCAGTTCCACTGGGTCGAGTTATTCTTTTGCAGAAAGCGTTTAAACAAAACACTGCGGGGGAAATGGCTAATTACTTAATTTTAAATTACACATTGCAATTGATACCGGCTCAGGTGCTACAGAATGAGCAATAACTATAGTGATGGGAGTCCGCCTTTGAGATTGGACAATACATACTAACCCTTGGGCACCTATGCACACAACTCAAGTGGACTTTGAGATTTGCACAGGTCTAAAGGTTAAGCCTGTCAATTTGCTTGGATACAAATGCTTACTCAAGGAATGCTATCTCATATTTCTAACCTGTTTTATTAGTAGATAGTGATGCAGGAAGCTAATATCACCTTTTTTTTTCTCCGGCTTCTGTATCAAAGACTAAACTCTGTTTACATTTTAATACAAATGGAGTTTGCAAAAAATCAGCATTGCAATAATTCTATTATTATTTTTAAACAGGCTGAAATAATAACTCACCAACTTCTCCACTTAACCCCACTGCAATAGATTTTCAACCAGAATTCACATCAATTCTTGACTAACCTACAGGAAATGTTTCAGCTTCTTTTGATTATTTTGTGCACTAGAGGATTTTTCTTCTTTTCAAAAAAAAAGGCAAAGCTGAGTAATTTGAACTATTGCTGTTGTGCCTGTGTGGGCTTGAATGTTTTCTTGGCTGGTTTCCAGTCTTCTACCCTTTAAGACACTCATCTCACCTGAAGCTCTCACTTATGTGGAGCCCTCACCACTCACAGTCTGTAAGGAGTTTGTATGTTCTTCCATGAGCCGTGTAGGTTTCCTCCCACAGTCCAGAATTGTACCAGCAGTGGGTTCATTGGTCATTGTAAATTGTCCTGTCTTTAGGTTAGGGTTAGATAGGTGGGTTGCTGGACTTTGACTCTGTGGGCCAAAGTGGGCCTGTTCTGAGCTGTCTCCCTGAATGTAAAATAAAATTACCTCTGTAGTGCAGAGTGACCTGTGCTGACTAGAAATCAGCTTACGCCTTTCTCCTGAAGTTTTCAACCTGTGTTTAAATCCTTCTGAGCAATCATTGTCTCTGTAATTCTTTAACACGGCTCTGCATTGCCCTTCTGCTTGGCCTCCTTTTCCTAACTCTATACCTTCTGACTGTAGATCAATAAACAATGGGAAACCCTCTCCCCCCTCTCACACCTCCATTTGTGTTCCCACACACTCACTCACATTGTCACTTCCTTATTCTTACCGTCACTTGCTCACTCACGCTTACCTCCCAATCACCCTCTCGCATAATCTCTCACACAATCGTTCACCCACACACTCAATCTCACTCTCATTTCTACTCTCATTCACTTGACTCTCATTCTCATACTCTCATTCAATCTCTCACATTCTCACTCAGCGTTCCCCAGTGCACTCTCCCACTCTCACTGTTACTCCCTGGCGAGATCCACTTTAAGCAAGCGTTTAAAGAATAACCTTATTTGTCACATGTACATCCATCAAAACATACAGGGAAATGCATTATTTTTCATCAAATTGAACCAGCGAGGGTTGTGTTGGGCAGCCTGCGAGTGCCCGCTCGCTTCCAGCTCTAACCACAGCACGGTTATATTGGTTACTCCTTTGTGGCTCAGCATCAAATCTTTGTTTGATGCTGCTTCTGGTGTGCACTTTGGAATTACTTTTTTTTCCATTAAAAACACTCCAAAACGCAAGTTGCTGTGCCCTAAACTTAGTGTACTTTTAAAGTATGAAAAGAAACAAGTAGTTAAGATGTTAATGTTTATCTTGACTCGACTTTAGAAAATAAGCATTCCAGTACTTTGCACAATAATCAAATGCTTCATTCCCACTGTTTCCTGATTGGTCACAGTCAGGAATGAGGCTGAGGGTCAGTTGCCCAAAAAACATTCTGGCTTTGGCAGTAAAAGAGGCAATCGGATCCCAATAATCCAAGAAAACGCAAGCTTAAAACTGAAGTCAGAATGTTTTTTTTTCAGAGCAGCACACACAAAATGCTGGACAGACTCGGCAGGTCAGACTGTAGAGAGGAATACACAGTCAATGTTTCAGAGCGAGACCCTACATCTCGACTGGAAAGGAAGGGGGAAGAAACCAGAATAAGAAGGTGGGGGCAGAGGGGATGGAATACATGCTGGCAGGTGATTGGTGAAGCCTGGTGAAGGTGAAGCTGAGTGGGTGAGAGAGGGGATGAAGTGACAAGCTGGGAGATGATAGGGTGGACAAGGTAAAGGATTGAAGAAGAAGGAATCGAATAGCAGAGAAGAGTGGACTATGGGAGAAAGCGAAAGGGTAAGGACATAAGAGGGAGGTGAAGGGAAGGTGAGGGGTAAAAAAGGAGCCAGAGTCGTCATCATCATCATTATGTGCCATGTCATATGATGTGGGCGATCATGGTCCCATGACAATGATTGTTTTTGGCAAATTTGCAATGGCTGCCTTCTTGGCAGTGTCTTTACAAGATAGGGGGGTGGTGGTGCTAAGCAGGTGCTGCACATTGCTCAAGGGTGACCTGCAGGCTAGCGGAGGGAAGAAGCACCTCCTTTGGTAGAGACATATCTCCACCCACCAACCAGGGAACCAGAATACACAATTGAAAAAGAGAGAAGGGGGAAGGGGGAGTCATTACTGGAAGTTTGAGAAAATGATGTTCATTTTGTCAGGTTGGAGGCCACCCAGATGCAATATGAGGTGTTGCTCCTCCAATCTGACAGTGGACTCAACGTCTCAGAATGGGGATGAGAAATAGAACTCAAATGAGTGTCTGTTGGGAAAAGATTTATTCCGAATCAGAATCAGAATCAGGTTTAATATCACTGGCAAACACGAGGAAATCTGCAGATGCTGGAAATTCAAACAACACACACAAAATGCTGGTGGAACACAGCAGGCCAGGCAGCATCTATAGAGAGAAGCACTGTCGACGTTTCGGGCCAAGACCCTTCGTCAGGACTTTTTTGGGATCCTCAGAAGGTCCAAATTGAGAAGCTCGAAAACGGATCCTGAAACCAACTGGAGTCAGTTGGCGGCGGAGACTCCTTCCAAGGAAGGATATATGGCTGTAATAGCGGGTCTGGCTCAAAATATGATCGAAAAGTTGAAGGGCCAAAGGAATTATAGATGGGGAGCAGCAAAGGGTCTCAGCCCAAAATGTCGACAGCGCTTCTCCCTATAGATGCTGCCTGGCCTGCTGCGTTCCACCAGCATTTTGTGTGTGTTGTTAATATCACTGGCATATGTCATAAAATTTGTTAACCTAGTGGCAGCGGTGCAATGTAATACATGACAAATATAGAACAAAAATAAATCAATTGCTGTAATATGTATGTTAAATAGTTACATTACAAATAATGCAAAAACAGAAATGAAAAAAGGGAGGTAGTGTTCATGGGTTCAGTGTCCATCTAGAAGTTGGATGGCAGAAGGGAAGAAGCTGTTCCTGAAAAACTGAGTGTGCATCTTCAGGCTTCTGTACCTCCTTCTAGATGGTAGAAATGAGAAGAGGGCATGTCCTGGGTGATGGGGGTCCTTAATAATGGATTTCACCTTTCTGAACACCACTCCTTGAAGGTGTCTTGGGTACTACGGAGACTAGTACCCATGATGGAGCTGAGTAGTTTCATGTTTTCTGTATCTTCTATTGATTCTATCGATTGATGCAGTAACCCCCTCATACCAGACGGTAATGCAGCCTGTCAGAATGGTCTCCACCAGGTAGCCTGGGTCTTTATTGTGTTTGTGTTGATCATGAGTTAATTGAGTTAATTGATTGAATCAGTGATTTGTACGTGCATCGTACCTGAGGGGGAAAGCAACAGAAATAAATATAATGGAAAAGTTCTGTGGATTAGGCTGTATCCATGGAGAGTGATACAGACTTAGTATTTCAGATCAACGATCTCTTATTGGGAATAGAAAAATCAGATTAGAATGTAGAACATAAACCAGTTCATTGCAGTGCACTCTTCTACCCATGATTACGTGCTATATAAACCTAGACCAGGCAATCTAATTCTTCTGTCCTCCATAGCCCATAACTCTCTGCTTTCTTGCATCCATGAGTCTATTGTTTTAGTTTGCAGAGAAGGGGAAGGGGTCTGTGATTGGGAGGAGACCTAGTGAGATTTGAATAAGCAGCCCAGGCAGCATCTATGGAAAAGAGTACAGTTGACATTTTGGGTCGAGACCCTTCAGCAAGACCAGTCCTGCTGAAGGGTCTCAGCCCAAAACATTGACTGTACTCTTTTCTGTAGATACTGCCTGGCCTGAGCTCTTCCAGCATTTTGTGTGTGTTGTTTGGATTTCAAGCACCTGCAGATTTTCTCTTGTTTGAGATTTGAATAATGCAGTCTTTGTCTGAAGTTTCTCATAGATTCTATTGTATCTCTTTGTTCTACTGTAAATACCTGCAAGGAAATGAATATCAGGGCAGTATGTAGTGATTTATACATGCTTAGATAATACATTTAAATTGAGCTTTGAACTTAGAAATGGTGGCCATTCTGGCCAAGAGAGGCTTTACAAAATCCATGCTGAGCCTCATTCAGTGACAGCTCACTCCACGTGGGTGAGGGCAAGCTATAGGTGTGTACCGTGACGTGAGCTCCAAGTTCATATCATGTGTTAGGTCTGGTGGGGGTGGGGGGGGGGAGAGGCTGGACTGCAACTGTCAGTTTTACTGTTACACCCCAGCGATACTTTACCAAGCACGTCCCACTAGGGAAACGAGAGCGGCATCCGGTGAGAGTAAGGTGCTGAGAGTCGACCAATACAGACATGAATCAGTGACGTTGTTCAACCCGTGCTGAGCATTGCCTGCTATCAGTGGGACAAAAATGCAGCACTCACCCATTAAGATGGATGTACTGAACTGCTTAGCAATCCCAACTGAGAATTAAATGAATCTTATTTTGTTCTTCCGTACATAAAGACAATGCATTGATTTATTACAGTAAGTTTACCCATACACCTCTGCTGTAGCCACTCCCTGCCCATTCATCCTTCCCTGCTGTCCTTTAATAATGCCCCATTAACCAGCCGATTACAGCAGCCAGTTCTCCACTTCATCACTGGTGCAGTGCAGGCATACATTTGATCGAGGGGGATAACCAAGATACGTAGCAGATCAGATGCACACCCAACCCATGCCAAAGCTGCATCTCCAAGCTGCCAAGATTTTGTTCAAAGTTCATTCCTTAACTCACACATTTTATTAGCTAAAGTCAAATGACCTTGGGTGGTATCATCTGACAACTTGTCTCGTCGAAATGAGAATTTTCCTGGTGGGTTTGTTAGCAAATGCTTCTGTGAGATGCTCTACTCCCTGTTGAGTGTGCAGTCAGGTTCAAGTGCTGACTTGTGTTACATTGTAATCTCTGTATTGACAGGTTATGTTTTTTTCTTTATTAGCCCTTAAGGCAGACTAGCACTTGCAAAGGGTTGGGAATGTTGAATTCATCTGAGAACTTTCTAGTCATTTTCAATAACATCACTTTTTTTTCTTCTTTTTCTTGGCACTGTAGTTCCTGGTAGGACCATCTGTCACTCTGTTTTCAATGCGTTGTTCTGAATCTTCATGTTTGGCAAAGTCACTTTTATCTCCAGAACCTTTAGAAGTTCTGGGGCTTCCTGCCGATCTCGTCTGTGTAAAATATTCTGCACAGCTGTTTGTTTTATTTTATTTGAGACGATTGGTAATCCAAATATAGTCAGTGCGCCTCTGCAGAAAAGACAACACAGTCGGGCTTTGTTGAGAAGCAACAGAAGAAGGGTAGAAAGAATATTTTTATTGTCAGGCCCTGTATCTGATAACTGAATCTGACTTTACCAAGATATTATTGTGTGACCCCCCCCCCCACTCATATGTCATAGGAGAGCTTCGTATGTCAGCCTTCAGCAAGCATAGAATTTTGCAGCATTGAAACGGGGCATTTGTCACATCTGGATCACACCAATGTTTACATTTCCCTTAAGCTTCCTCCTAATCCGATAATAATTTTAAAGCACAAATTTTTATTTCTTCTCCATTTTCTCTTTAAATGCATATGAGCGATTAGTTTCCTTCTGGTGGCAAACTCCATATTCCAAACGCTCTTTGGATAAAGAACTTAGAGTGGACTTCTCTGCTGGATTATTAGTGACCATTTCATTTTTATGATCCCTGTTTTTGGGTCTTCTTCACAGATAGAAACCAAGTCCCAACCAAACACTTTTATGGTCATAAAGCACCCTTTCAGATCTTGGTAAATGATGACTGTGCAGGGAATAAGAACCAGTCCTCATTTAGCTTTGAATGAACATGCTGAGGTTAGATATCATCTAACAAGGCAAGCATGGCTCCACCTACACATGCTGAATAACATAGCTTAACTCAACCTAAGAATAATTGTCTCCTGCTCTCCCACACTAATGTGTCATTTACATTCTGAACATTCCCCTCTCTATAAGTAGGTATTTTAAGGGAGGGAAGATTGATGAGGGTGCATTGTATATCAGGAACATTGTCTGTGGATAAGGGAATTGTTTCAGTGATAATGCTGAAGGCATATTTTTGCGGATTTGAGATGTATATTACATTTAACTACGATTTTATATTATTATTGAAAAGTGGTGGTGTGTGAAAAAGAAACTGGTTTCAATCAAGAAGGGAAAAACAACACAGGCGAATAATCAGTTGAATTATTGACTGAAGAAGGCAGGCATTTATTGAAAGAGACAGAAACTTTGAGAACCATGGGGAGCCTTTTAGGAATCTCTGGCTTGCAATAATCATAGTCTCAGAGGAAGGTCTATTTACTTATTTCATTTATTTAGAGATACAGTGTGGAATAGACCCGTCAACCTACACCATCCAGCAACCCCTGACAGCCTCAGTTTTAGCTCTAACCTAATCATGGAACAATTTACAGTCACCAGTTTACCTATCTGGGTCATCTTTGGACTGTGGGAGGAAACTGGAGGACCCAGAGAAAGCCCACATGTTCCATAGGAAGATGTGGGGTTGAACTCTGAAGTCTGATACACCGAGCTGAAATAGCATTATGCTAACTGCTACTCTACCATGACACACATTTTCTGTGAGAATTATCCAAGGTGTTTGCCATGACTTTAACAGAAACCCTCAAAAATAAAAATAATGAACTTCTGGCTTTAAGCTCCATGTAGAAATTAGCAAGGGAAATGTTTTATTATCTAGGTGCAACTTTGTTAATAATAACAAAGGCATTATTGATAAAGGCAGACTTCCCATTTCTGGATACTGGTGCCAATGGGAGAAATGACCATTTCTGTGTGCTTTAGAAGTGCAGCGTAATATGAGTTTGTGCTCCCACCCAACTTATTTGACAGCCACAAATTTGCCATTGTAAAATGTAAAATAATACATCACAGGACAGGCCCTTTGGCCCATGATGTTGTGCTGAACTAATTCAGCTAACAATGCCTAATTAAACTAATCCTTATGCCTGCACCATGTCTGCATCCCTCCAGTCTCTGCATTTCATTTAAGAGTCTCTGAAATGACTATCATATCTATCTCCACCACATTTCCTCACAGCTCATTTCACACTCCCACCACTCTCTGCATAAATAAAAATTCCCCTGCATATATTATTCTGAAAATGAGTAAAGATTGCCAATGTAGGGATATCAAAAATCTTATATATGGTGCACAAGGGGTTAAAACATATTATCAAGTCAGATCAGGATGAATAAAACCAAACAGTGCTGGAAATGCTCAGCAGGTGGTGAAGATTCAGTTTGGAGACAAAATAGAAAGACCAGAGTCCCGATGAAGGGTCTCAGCCTGATTCGTTGACAGTCCTCATGAAGTGTCTTGGCCTGAAATGTTGATTGTTTATTCCTTTACATAGATGCTGCCTGACCTGCTGTTGAGTTTCTCCCTCATTTTGTGTGTCTTGCCTCTTGCTTCTCAGGTGCTACTTGACCTGCTGAGGGTTTCCAGAAGCCTCTGATTTTATTTTAAGATTTTTAGAATTTTTCAGTATTTTACCTTGGCTCTAAAAAAGCTTCTTTCTGTATGAATTGCACAGTTTGATCTTTGTATTGAGCGCATGAAGTGGAAAATATTCTCTTCCCTAAAAGTGGGTGGCTTAACTGGTGAGAAACTAATTAACCAAACCCTACCCCCACATCCGTTAAAAAGACCATATTGTGATTTCCAAGCTATCCTGAACTTAATACTTACAAATATCTAAGATTGAACACAAGCCTAGTCACAATGCTTTTTTTAAAATCTATTTGGCTGCCTATTTATTATTGGATGCCATACCACTTTTCAGTATTTTTCTGTGATAATTGAGCTGTAACTGATCATTTACAAAGTGACTTTATATATCATATTAGCAGTTCCCCTCAATATCCAGCTCTCATGACAGGTATTCTGGTGCTTTGATTGATATTGCAGTATGGTACCACTTGTCTGTGAATCAGGAGGGCAAGCTGTCATATCTCACTTCATAGATTTGAGTGTAAACTAGGCTGGCGTTAATATGCTGTTGCAGAATGCAGTTGTTGTCTCAGAGATACAGGCTGGGAAGTCCAATTGCATAGTACAACATCCTTTCAATGGGCTTAACTGCTAAATCAAATTAGTTGCCTCATGTCCCCTTAGCATACATACATGCACGCATCCAGGAAGGAAAGCTTGAATGTATTAGAAATATTTGCAGAGGCATGTACAGTGTTGTTAAGAAGATCGCCATGCCTGATTTGACACCACCAAAGTAAAGTGGGATAATAAAGTAAAGCAAGACTCTTCCTTCAAGTCGACGTAAAAGATGTTGAGCCAAAATTGGAGAACTTATCCCAGTAGTCTGGCCAATATTGCCCTTCAAAACAGTAGAAAAGGGAGTTACTTTGTTGGTGCCTGCAGGGTCTTGCTGTGTTTTTTAATTTATGATTATTCCCTGTTGCAAAAAGCAATTAGTTGGCTGTAGAGTTCTCTGTGAAGTTTCTTTGGCTTGGACTAGATGGGCTGCAGGGCCAGATTCTGTGCTGCAGTACTCTAGGACTCAGTCTGGAGATTATGAAGGGCATAAAATGATAATTTTCTCAATTCTATTGTCTTGATATCTAACCATGTTAAGATTTTGGAGACATGAGCCCTGTGTGGGTGTATTTTGCTCCCTGTCTCTCCTTCCCTCCCCATCAAAGGCTATGGGTGAACAACTTGTGTTCATGTAACTGTCTGGCTTGATATTTTCTGCCAAGTTTAATGATCACATTTGAACTCCTGTCCCCTGGGTTTACTACTGTAACCACTAGACTAGCTTATTATGTCACCAGAAAATTGGGAAATGTGTAAATGCAAGGGATTCTGTAAATGCTGGAAATCCAGAATGATGCACACAAAATGTTGGAGGAACTCAACAGGTCAAGCAGCATCGATGGGAAGCAATTAGGAGGTGATGTTTCGGGCCGAGACCCTTCTGATGAAGTATCTTGATCTGAAATGTTGTGTCTTTATTCCTTTACGTTCCTCCGGCATTTTCTGTGTGTTGTCGTTTTGAGTTTTGCAAATGGTTAATGCTAATTTCATTAAAAGTGATCATCTCTCTCCTAAGCAAAGATGCCTTGCGATTTTGTTGATTTGTGTTTAATCTTCAGCAGGTTCAAGGTCAGTTGCCTCCGTTGATGATCCCAGTGTTTCCACCGGATCAGCGAACCTTGGCAGCTGCGGCAGCTCAGCAAGGATTCCTCCTGCCTCCTGGATTCTCGTACAAACCTGGAGGATGCAGTAAGTGTTTGGGAGACTTGGCCAAGCTCTCTGTTGCAGCAGGGTTATTGCTTAACAATCCTGGCAAATGCCACATGTCATTAAAGTCTGTCAGCATATAGGCTGGAAGACCTCGGATGAATAAGACAAGGATGTTGAAGTAATCTAGTGTAGCTGCTATATTCTGCTGCCGAGTAAAGCTATCGCAGAGGGCCAACTCTGCTACTTTTTATTCCTTAGCTACATATTTGACAGGCAACGTGTATCATGCAGGGTAAAGCGCTTGGTTTGTCTTTCCTGATAATATAAAACCAGTTATTGTTGTCTTTGTGTCACTTTTTATTTTGACATTTAATGTAGTAGTCAATTAGAAGTGGCACATTAATAATCTGTACCTCTGTATATTCTGATGGATTCTGAGCCTTAACAATCACTAATGAAATCAGTAATGGATTATGTTCAAAAAACATAGCAAACTGCAAGGGGAATTAATGAAGTATTAATTAGATAGCTGATGACGTTAAAGCTGATCTAACTAGTTATTAACTTAGCAACTTGTGGAAACCATTTTCCTTGCCCTATTTTGTCATATGTTCTCATAACTTTGGACATTGTTGTAGCAGCTCACTTCTTTACTTCACTTTTTTAAAAGATCTTCCGTCTTGTCGTTATTATCAAATCATTGCTGTACCCTCACCATATTTTTGGTACCCTTCTTAAACTAAACAGAAAATAATTTCTCACTGAGGTCCAATAAATGATTTGCGAAAGTTTAACATCAGACTTTTGCCTTAGTTTTCTTTATCTTGCTTTTTAAGACCTAAATCCATACACATTGTAAACTTGAGCAAGTCTTGAATCATTTACATAAGTCTATACTCCATTGTTTTCAAAGAGAGCAGTTGTATCCATTGTAGCATTCAGCCCATCAAGTGCTCTGCCACTTGATCATGGCTGATTTATTGTCCCGCTCAACCCCAAATCTCCTGCCTTCTCCTACTCAACCTTTGAAGCCCTTACTAATCAAAAACCTATCAACCTGCACTTTAAATATGTACAATGAGTTCACCATCACAACAATCCATGGCACTGAATTCCACAGATTCACCGCCCTCTGGCTAAAGAAATTCCTCCTCACCTCTGTCCTAAATGGTCATCCTTCTGCTCAGAGGCTGTGATCACTGGTCCTAGACACCACCCCAACCAGTCAAGGGAGAATTGTTAGTGTTCATTCTTGGGATATAGATGTTCGTAGTAAGTTTGGTGTTTTGACAGCTGATATAGTTTGTCCTCGAAGTCTGAGTTAGCTTACTTTCTTGAACTGATAGAATCAAGATGTTGAATCTTATTCTCCACATCAATTGATCCCTGGAAGTAGCTGCACAGATTGATAGGGTAGTAAAGAAGACAGACCTTATGGCATACTTTCCTGTATTAATAGAAGCAAAGAGCTCAAAGGTTATGAAATTCAGCTTTATAAAACTCTAGTTAGGTCACATCGGGAGCAGTGCATTCAATTCTGGTGGCCCCATTATAGGAAGGATGTGGAGGCTTTGGAGATGGTGTAGAAAGGCCTACCAGGATGCTGCCTGGATGAGGGAACATATGCTAACAAGGAGCGGTTGGACAAGCTAAGGTTTTCTCTGGGGTGTCAGAGGCTGGGGGTAGACCTGATACAATTTTAAGTTATGAGGGTCTTAGATGGAGTAGATAGCCAGCATTGTTTTTCAAAGAGGACATGAATTTAAGGATGAGGGGGTAAGTTTTAAAGAATGATTTTCATTCAGGAGATGGTAAGTGTCTGGTGTGTACTGTGAGGGGTGGTAATGCAGGCAAACATGATGGAGGCATTTAAAGGACTCTTAGATGGGCACATGAATATGCAGAGAATGGAGAAATTCAGATTTGTGTAGGAAGAAGGAGCTAGTTTAGTTGAGCTTTCAGTTGCTGATTTAGTTCGTTTGGCATGAAATTCAGGGCCAAAGAGTTTACTCTGGTGTTGTATGTTCTAAAATGGCAATAATATTACTTTAAAGCTATTGGAGTTGACTTCCTGGGGATTCATAACATTTGGCCAGATCAGTTGTGTAACAGAGGGGCCATTTATAATTAGACCTCACAAATGTAAATGGTGATTAATCATCTCATAGAGATCCTCTGGGAAAGAATGATCATTACATAGAATGCACATTAAATCAGAGAGAGAGAAACTTGCTCTGGAAATCTAAGTTTTTAAAAATTAAGTAAAGATAATTACAAAAGTATGAGGCAGTATTGGCTGAATTGAACAGGGAAGACAGATTAAAAATATAAAAGGTAGATAAGTGGAGTAAGACATTTAAAGAGATACTTCATGATTCTCAATATATATTCCATTGAAGAGAATTGATTTATGCATGTTTTATTAAATTAGTTAAGATTGGTATCAAGTTAAGAGAAATGTAAGCATTGTTTCAAATATTGGTGATAGCACAAAAATAGTTTATAAACTGAAAAAGCATGACGACTATTGATGAAGGAGAAAAAAGATTATGACAGAAAAAAAAACAGTATAAATTTCTGCAAGTGTATCTTAAAGAATGGTAATTGAATATCCAATAAGAAATGGGAAAAGAGCAGACTTTGAACAAATCTGTCTTCACTGGAAAAAATGTGTTTTCCAGTTAGTAGGATGTATAGAATTACAATGGTTTAATTGGAGGGAAGTAAAGAGGGATCAAGGCATCCATCCATGTCTTTCCAAGTTTCCTTATAACGTAATAGGAGGCTGCTTCAGCTCATTGAGTCCTTCTAGCTCACAGAGCAATTCAATTTCCTACAATGTCTTTGATACACAGGAAGTGAACATGTAGATGTAGTAAATAATCAGGAACGTTGGCCTTTACTGCAAAGGCTATGGAGTATATAAGTAGGGCAGTCTTGCTGCAATAGTGCAGAGCAATGTTGAGACAATAGCTAGATACTCACCAGCCTACTCTGGCTCATACCCCAGCAAGGGCTCGGATATATAATTCCTGTTCTAGTGTTCAATTCTCTTGGTGCCCTTACCCCCTGACAATCCCTGGAACTATCTCCACTCATGTTCTATTTTGCCCAGCTAAAGCTGGCATCCCATATTCAATTCCATTGGCTGCTGTCTCCTAAGCTACCAGCTTCCAAAGCTGTGAAATTTCTTCTATAAATCTTCCCACTTGCTCCCCTCCTTTGGATTTTTAAAGTCAGCACCTTTGATCAATCCGTTTTTAATTTGTTTACGTGGATTGGCAGTGAATTACGTCCAATGTTGCTCCCACAAGGTGCTTGGATATACTTTGTCATGTTGATACATTTCAGTGGCTGTAGGTGATGAAGAAAATTCAATGCTTCATTTTTTGGTTTAACATGTATCTAAAGGAGCAAAGGGGACATTGAAATAGCACTGCATTGGTGCTCTGCAGAATTCATTAATTTTATCACTTTTGCTACCAACATTCACCTTTTCAAATTCACATGGACCATTTGAATTTGGACGTACCTACTAATCTTTGAATTGTCAGGAAAAAGCATGGAAATAGGCTTGGCTTTTATGGAGATTTTCTAAGTATTAAAAATGAGCAGTCCCAGGATAACAAGGTCAATCTCTAAAAGGAATGTTTCACAAGGAATGATCTCTTTCCATCTAACGCATGTTTACTCAGGGGAAACATTACTTTCCATCCAAGTCAAAGTAAATTTATTATTAAGGTATGTGTATGTCACCATATACTACCTTGAGATTCATACCTAAAACAACATACCTTATAAAAAAGTGTGGGTGATATTTTCTGAGTGCACCAAGTGACAATGTTCTTTCTACCTGGTCGAACTGTATTGCATGATATGTTAGACATCCAGGGATTTGAGGACTTTAGGATTTTGAGGAATGATTAAGCCATTTAAACTTTATCATTCTGCTCATCTGGAACGTTTGATGGTTATTGTAAATTAATTTGCAGCTGAATAAATATTACTGATTAGTATAATTCTGTTATTGGATCTGGGGCACTTGTAAGCTGCATCCCCAGGACCCCCATTTAACGCATGGTTAATGGATTTGATTCATTGAGATTCCTGTCAAGCATTGAGTCTAGATAAGCCTTTTGTGTTGACATTAGTTCCTGGAACAGGCAAGTTGTGTTTAAGCATGCTCGAGTTTGCACAGGCAGAATTCCATTGTGACCAGCTGTGCGTTAATTGAACCAAAATTTTAAGGGAGTATCTTGAAGACCAATGGCGCGGTATCTCATGATAATCGCAAAGCTCTTTTTGTATACATCTGTGTACTAGGATGTTACAGAACAAAGGTAAGGAAGTCATGCTCAACAATATAAATCACTTCCAATGTTTCTTCTCATTCTGCATAGCACATTTTAGTAAGATAGGTTAAGCTTTGGAGGGCATGTTTACCCAAATGTTGAACTTCATTTAAATGGACACAAGAGATCCTACAGATGCTGAAAATCCAGGTCAACTCACACAAATTACTGGAGGAACTCAGCAGGTCAGGCAGCATATATGGAGGGGACGAAATAGTCAATGTTTCGGGCCTGAAATGTTGACTGTTTATTCTCCTCCATAGATGCTGCCTGGCTTGCTGAGTTCCTCTAGCATTTTATGGGTTGCTTCAATCACATGAAGATGGAAGCAAAACTTTCAACACTTGGATTTTGAAAGTGAAAAATTGATTAAGAAATCTACTTTTCTTAAGGGTAGGAAATCATTTAATTGATTTTCAAAAAGTGCCTCCAAAAGCGTTGTATACTATAAGGGATCACATTGTTAGTGGCCAATATACATATGAGTTGAGGATTAGTTAAGGGACAAGAAACAGAGTTTGGGATGATTAGTCATTCTCAAGGTGTAGTAAAGAATCAAAGTGAGGGCTCGGCTATCTACAGTCTACATCAATGACAGTTATATGATTCAAGCTATGAGGGAAAACTACCTGTGAGTTAGAGGCAAAGGAATATTGGCAAACTAAATAAGTGGGTGACAAGATGGCAGATGAAGGATATTGTAGAGAGATACAAGGCTCTTCATAAACTTGAGATCTTGCAGACACTGAAAATGTGGAGCAAAGTACACAAAATTCTGGAGGAACTCATCAGGACTGAAAAAGGAAGGGAGAAGAAGTCCGAGTAAGAAGATGAGGGGAGGGGAAGGAGTAAAGATAGCAGGTGATAGGTGAGACCAGGTGAGGAGGAATTTAGGTGAGTGTGTGAGGGACTATGAAGTGAGAAGCTGGGAGGTGTTAGATGGCGGAGGTAAAGGGGTGAAGAAGAAATATGATAGGAGAGGAGAGTGGACCATGGGAGAAAGGGAAGGCAGAAGGGCAGCAGAGGGAAGTGATGAGCAGGTGAAGAAAAGAGAAGTGGTAAGATGGGAGCCAGAATTGGGAATGGAAAAAGAGAGGAGGAGGGTTGAAAATTTACTTGATATGATAAATTGATGTTCATATCATCAGGCTGCAGGCCACCTAGGCAGGGTATGAGGTGATGCTCCTCTAACCCAAGAATGGCCTCATCATGGCATAAGGTTTTGACAAGAAATGAAATAGAATACTTTGTTTTGAAATGATGAGTAAATATGAAATGTTGATGGCCACACAAAGATATATTTGCTGGTTCATATGATGGCAAAGCTTAGCATGCAGTCATTGTAATCAATATAAATTCAAGTATACACTGGCCATTGGTGCAAAGGTATTTGGGTTTGAGGGAGGAAATATTGCTCAAATTACTCCATTTGCAGTAGGACTGACTTTGACTGAGCACCTTAAAGATCAGGGATAGATGATTGAAGGAGATATTTAGGGAAAAGTGGTTAACAGATAAACAGTGTTTTGGTGTTTCCACACCCAGCGTACAGTTTTAGTCTCCATACATCGGAAAGGAGAGGGAGAGGGAAAATCTGACTGAAGCATATCAGAGAGGATGATAAAACTGTTGGATGAA